>NC_081779.1:30558163-30655663 GCF_963082965.1 Carassius carassius
ATTAGGATGACTGATCTTTAAATAGCCCTCTCTTTGCAGCAACCTTCGCTTACGGCCATACCAACCTGGCTATGCCCGATCTCGTCTGATCTCGAAAGCTAAGCAGGTTTGGGCCTGGTTAGTACTTGGATGGGAGACCGCCTGGGAATACTAGGTGCTGTAAGCTTTTGGGTTTTCTTCCCTACTTATACAATGTACTGGCGATTAGAATGGCTGATCTTTAAATAGCCCTCTCTTTGCAGCAACCTTTGCTTATGGCCATACCAACCTGGCTATGCCTGATCTCGTCTGATCTCGGAAGCTAAGCAGGCTTGGGCATGGTTAGTACTTGGATGGGAGACCGCCTGGGAGTACCAGGTGCTGTAAGCTTTTTGGAAATTTTTCACTAAGTATATAATAATCTTGCAAAAAAAAAAAAAAAAAAGAGTCAATGCCCGATCTCTGAATCTTAGCAGGTTTAGGTCTGGTTAGTACTTGGATGAGAGACCGCCTGGGAATACCAGGTGCTTTAAGCTTTTTGGAAATTTTTCAGTAATTATATAATAATCTTGCCAAAAAAAAAATAGTGTCATTGTCCGATCTCTGAATATTAGCAGGTTTAGGCCTGGTTAGTACTTGGATGGGAGACCGCCTTGGAATAGCAAGGTGCTTTAAGCTTTTTGGAAATTTTTCACTAAGTATATAATAATCTTGCAAAAAAAAAAATTGTCAATGCCCGATCTCTGAATCTTAGCAGGTTTAGGTCTGGTTAGTACTTAGATGAGAGACCGCCTGGGAATACCAGGTGCTTTACGCTTTTGGGTTTTCTTTCCTACTTATATAATGTACTGGACATTAGGATGACTGATCTTTAAATAGCCCTCTGTTTGCAGTAACCTTCGCTTACGGCCATACCAACCTGAGGGCGCTAGAGAGCTACAGGAAGTGTTGGCTGCAGTTGGGAGAGGAAGGCTCTCCTCCATTTTGTGTTTTTCTATTTGTGGTTGTTTTGTTTGTTTTGTGAATCTGTGATTGTTTCTTTGGCATTTTTTCTTTTTTGAAAGCCACCTAACAGCAGCATATCGCTGTCTGGAGGGTGGTTGATCTTTTTTTTCTCAAAAATGGACGGATTGTATGGTAACGACTCGGAACTGGCTGGAGAGACTCGAATGGCAAATGACAATGGACTGGCAGGAGGAACACGCACGGCAAGCGACACTGGACTGGCTGGAGGAACACGCATGGCAATCGACACTGCACTGGCTGGAGGAACAAGCATGGCAAACAACACAGGACTGGCTGGAGGAACACGCATGGTAAACGACACTAGAATGGCTGGAGGAACAAGTATGGCAAACGACAATGGACTGGCTGGAGGAACACGCACGGCAAATGACACTGGACTGGAGAAGCGACAAAGAGCTGGAAATGTAAAAGATCAAGAAGCAAGGAAAAGATTTGGTGAAAGAAAATATTTAAAGGAGGCAACAGTGATCGTGAGTACAGAGAATGTGATTGGTGTGAGAGGAGAGGATATAATTAAAGCAATCTCAGAAAAAATTGGAAGTGGAAAGGTGTTGGCTGTAAGACCCAGACAAGGCAAAGAATATGAACTGACATTGGAACAGGAAGAAATGTGTGACATTTTAATCAATGGATTGACAATAAAGGGAGTGGACTGTGAAGTAAAAAAACTGCAAAATAAAGATTACGTTGTTTCCTTCATGCACCTGCCTGTCTACCTGGAGGATAAGGAAATTGTAAACAAATTGGAAGGATGGGGGGTTTCCCCCATATCTAAAATCAAAAGAAGGTGCTATCCGGACACTGACATCGAAGACGGCACAAGGTTTGTAAAGGTGAGGTTCCCCAAAGAAGTGGCATCACTCCCTTACAGCACTAAGATTGAAACAGCTGAAGGCCCGCAGTACTTTAGGGTGATGCACAGCCACCAGGTGAAGACTTGTAGGCTGTGCATGAGCCCAGAACATCTACTGAAAGAGTGCCCAGAATTCAAGTGCCATAAATGTTTGGAAAGGGGACATTTTGCACGAGACTGCAATGCTGTCAGGTGTCCGGATTGCCAAGAAATTTTAAATAAATGTGAATGCTGGATGGAGGGGGTGGTAGGTGGAAGGAAAGAACAGGTGGACAGACAGGTGCATGAAGAAAACAATGATGAAGGACATTGTGATGAAAGACATGAAGAAGACAAATTACAACCAAAGGAAACAGAGGAAGGAACAAACAACAGACAGGAAGGAGAAGGAGAAAAAGAAAAAGAAAATTACAATGAACAAATAAGAGAAGAGGACACACAAATTACACCGATGGACATATCTTCAATTCATGGACAAAAAGGAAAAGAACAAGACAAAGAAACTGATAACGAAGGAGAAATAAGTATGGAGGAGGATGAGAAGGAAAAGGCGGAGAGGGGAAAAATACGAAGAAGATCGCTAAAGGTAAAGCCAAATATAGAAAGTTCAAGAAAAAAAGTGAAATGTTTAAATAGGTTTGAGGTGTTAAAGGAATTGGAGGAGAAAGACTGAGAATGATGGGTTTTAGATATTTATTATTTTTCTTTTTAATGGTTTTAAGTGTTGTGACTTTTAATGCAAGAGGACTTTTGAACTTAAAGAAATTTGAAAATATAAAAGAAAAATGTAAAAGAGAAGACATTATTGTACTACAGGAAACAAACTGGAGAGAAAATGTAATGAATGAATATAAAAAGAGATGGGGAGGAGGGATTTTGTACAATAATGGAGATGGGAGGTTTGGGAGAGGTGTGGCTTTTTTAATGAAGGATGATGTTTTTAAAGCAAGTCAAATTTTATACAAAGATACGATGGGTAAATGTATGGTTGTAGAGACAAAACATGAAGGAAGGGAATTGATTTTAGTAAATGTACATGCACCAACGGAGGAGAAGGAAAAGAAAGAGTTTTTTTATGTTTTAAGTAGTTTTGTAAAGAAGTATAAAGAAATAATAATGATGGGGGATTTTAATACGGTTTTTAGTAAACAAGACATGGCAGATGGAATGGTTTTTAAAACTGACAAAGGGAGAAAAGAATTAAAAGCTTTAATGGCAGAAAATAATATGATAGATGTGTGGAGAGAAAGAAATGAAAAGAAAAAAGAGTTTTCAAGAAGGCAAATAGTGGGGCAGTTTGTGTGTGAAACAAGAATTGATTTTATTTTATGTACAAGAAATGTGGAGAATTTTATAGAAAATATTAAGTATGAAGAAACAAGTTTTAGCGATCACAAGTTCTTATTTTTTAAATTGGATTGGAATAAAGTGCAAAGAGGGCCAGGAATATGGGTTTTAAATACAAAAATGTTAGAAAATGAAGACTATGTATTAAAGGTTAAAGAAATTATAGAAAAAGAAAAGGGAAATGAAATGTATGAAGAAGATAAGAGAATTTGGTGGGAGAATGTAAAGTTTTTAATAAAAAAATTCTCAATTAAGTATTGTAGCATAATACGCAAATGCAAAAGATACAACGAAAAAAAAATAAAGGAATGTTTGGAAGCGGAATTGAATAAAGAAAATAAAGATATACAAAAGATAAAGGAAATGGATGAAAAACTGAAGGAAATAGAGGAAAAAGAATATGAGGGGGCGAGGTTAAGGAGCAAAGCTAAATATACTGTGGAGGGAGAAAAGTGCACAAAGTTTTTTTTTGATTTGGAAAAAAAGAGAGGGAAAGCTGAAACAATAAAACAGGTAAGAGGGAAAAATGGGGAAGTTGTAGAGGGGAATGAAAAGATTTTAGAAGAAATAAAGAATTTTTATGAAGATCTTTTTAGTGCCAGGGGTGTAGAAGAAAACGAAAAAATTGAATTGTTGAATCGAATAAAAGTAAAAGTGAGTAAGGAAGATAAAAAAGAATGCGATCAAAAAATTGGTGAAGAAGAGATTGAAAGAGCAATACAGCAGCTGAATAAACAGAAAAGTCCAGGAATAGATGGTTTGGGAAGTGAATTTTATATATGTTTTAAAGAGATTTTAACCAAGATTTTAAAGGAAGTTTTTAGTGAGATTTTTGAAAAAGAAGAAGTTAATGAAAGAATGGGGATGGGGATAACAAAACTGATATATAAAAGGAAAGGAGAAAAGGTAGATTTAAAAAACTATAGGCCGATCACAATGCTTAACACAGATTTTAAGATTTTATCAAAGGTTTTAGCAAACAGGTTAAAGGAAGTAATGCCAAGTATAATCGAAACAAACCAAGCATACGGAGTAAAAGGAAGGGATATAGCGGATATAACAATGAGTATAAGAGACACAATATGGTATATGAAAGAACTAAATGAAGATGGTTACATAATTAGTCTAGATTTTGAAAAAGCATTTGATCGGGTTGAACACGAGTATTTATTTGATGTTTTAAAGAAATTTGGTTTTGGGGGAGATTTTATCAAATATATTGAGATTTTATATAAGGGCGCTTTAACGAGAATAAAGTGTAATGGGTTTTTAACAGAATGTTTTAAAATCACAAGATCGATAAGACAGGGTTGTCCGCTTTCGGCATTATTATATTCACTTGTATCGGAACCGTTAGGATTGGCCATAAAACAAAAAGAAGGAATAATTGGAATTGAAATTGAGGAAAATAAGGCTGAGGGAAAGGTTTTTCAATATGCTGATGACACAACGATAATAGTAAAAGGAAAGGAGAGCATCAAAGAAGTTATGAATGTTGTAGAGGAATATTGTAAAGGATCTGGGAGTAAAGTAAATGAAGAAAAGACGGTATATATGAGATTTGGTAAAGCAATGGTTTTAAAGGATAGTTTTAATTTTAAGGAAGTGGAAGAAATTAGGATTTTAGGAATTTTAATGGGTAAAAATGAGATGAAAGTAAGAGATGAAATGTGGGTGGAACTAGTAACAGGAATAGAGAGAAGGTTAAATTTTTGGAAATTAAGAACTTTAAACTTAAAAGGGAAGGTTTTAGTATTGAATGTTTTAATGGTGTCTAAGCTATGGAATGTTTTATATGTGTCGCATATGCCAATGTGGACAGAAAAGAGGTTGAAGAAATGTTTTCTTGACTTTTTATGGGAGGGGAAGCCAGCAAGAATAGCTTTTAATACGATTTTAGGGGCGGTAGAGAAGGGGGGTTTAGGTTTAATAGATGTGGAACAGAGGAAAAATAGTTTGAGAGTGAAAGTAGTGAAGAAATACCTACAAGATGAGGACAAACCAGAGTGGAAAAAGACGATGAAATATTTTTTAAACAAATGTGGGGATCTTAACATGGGGGATGGAATTTTATGGATGAAAACGAAGAATTGGATGACAGAAAATTTACCAGAGTTTTATAGAGAAATTTTAAGTGCTTGGGGAAAATTTTTAGATAAAGTTGAGTTTGATCCACATGGGAGAGAACACATTTTAAATCAACCTCTGTTCTTAAACCAAAACATTTTAAAACAAGACAAAGGGATTTTTTTAAAGAAATGGATGGAAGTGGGGATAACAAGAGTGAGAGATGTATTGTATGAATTTAAAGAAGGTTTTTTACCGACACAATTTATTATAGATGCAATGGAGGAGGCAAAAGAGGATTACAGTGAACAAGACATAAAAAATAAATATGAAATCATTAAAAGCGCAATACCCAAAGAGTGGATTAAAAGAATAGAATGTATGGAAGAAGAGCCAAAAGAGAAATGTATTTACGTGAAATTAGGGGAAAAACTGTATGATTTTAAGGAATGTACTCTGAAAATGATTTATTGTTCTTTTAGAGATGGTGTTTTTAAAGAGCCTATTGCAAATGGATACTGGATGCAGAAATTCAAAGATTTAAAAAAAGAGTATATATGGAGAAACATGACAGGGAAGTGTGTGGAAACTAAATTGGGATGTTTGGAGTATTTTATAAGGCATAAAGTGGTTTTTACTGAGATTATTTTAAATAAAATAGGAAGGGAAGAAAATGCTCTGTGTAAAGTGTGCCAGGAAAAGGAAGAGGGGATTTTACATATGTTTTTATATTGTAGAGAACTGGAGGAGTTTTTAAGAAAATGTAAATGTTTAATTAAAGATGTGACTGAAGACTGGGATGAAAATGTAATGGAATGGAACAGAGTGGTGATGTTTGGTTGGGAAAAAAAGTGTCAAAACAAAAATTTTATTAATCTGTGTGTAATGCTAATGAAAAGTGCAATATGGGAGAGAAGAACTGTGGCTAAAAAGGAAATCATTGTGTTGGATGTTTGGACTGTGTTTAAAAGGAAAACCGAATTATATATTGAAAGGCTGTATGTGTATTTTAAAGGTGTAAATGTGTTGGATTATTTTTATGATGTTTTTACCCCAAAAGTTTATTGTGTTTTAAATGATTCAATGTGGAAGCTGCCAGGAAGTGAAGGACATTTTTAAATTATCTATGTAAAGGAAAGATGTGTAATGTAGAGATGTGTATAGAAGAAATGCTGTATTTTCTATTGCTTGTGTTTAATCTATTGTACTTTATTTGAAATTTCTTTAATAAAAAAAAAAAAAAAAAAAAAAAAAAAAAAAAAGGCTATGGCTGATCTCATCTGATCTCGGAAGCTAAGCAGGCTTGGGCCTGGTTAGTACTTGGATGGGAGACCGCCTGGGAGTACCAGGTGCTGTAAGCTTTTTGGAAATTTTTCACTAAGTATTTAATAATTTTGCAAAAAAATAAAAAAAAATAGAGTCAATGCCCGATCTCTGAAAATTAGCAGGTTTGGGCCTGGTTAGTGCTTGGATGGGAGACCGCCTTGGAATACCAGGTGCTTTAAGCTTTTTGGAAATTTTTCAGTAATTATATAATAATCTTGCCAAAAAAAAAAATTGTGTCATTGCCCAATCTCTGAATATTAGCAGGTTTGGGCCTGGTTAGTACTTGGATGGGAGACCGCCTTGGAATAGCAAGGTGCTTTAAGCTTTTTGGAAATTTTTCACTAAGTATATAATAATCTTGCAAAAAAAAAAAAAGACTCAATGCCCGATCTCTGAATCTTAGCAGGTTTAGGTCTGGTTAGTACTTGGATGAGAGACCGCCTGGGAATACCAGGTGCTTTAAGCTTTTTGGAAATTTTTCACTAAGTATTTAATAATTTTGAAAAAAAAAAAAAAAATAGAGTCAATGCCCGATCTCTGAATATTAGCAGGTTTGGGCCTGGTTAGTGCTTGGATGGGAGACCGCCTTGGAATACCAGGTGCTTTAAGCTTTTTGGAAATTTTTCAGTAATTATATAACAATCTTGCCAAAAAAAAAAATTGTGTCATTGCCCAATCTCTGAATATTAGCAGGTTTGGGCCTGGTTAGTACTTGGATGGGAGACCGCCTTGGAATAGCAAGGTGCTTTAAGCTTTTTGGAAAATTTTCACTAAGTATTTAATAATTTTGCAAAAAAATAAAAAAAATAGAGTCAATGCCCGATCTCTGAATATTAGCAGGTTTGGGCCTTGTTAGTGCTTGGATGGGAGACGGCCTGGGAATACCAGGTGCTTTAAGCTTTTTGGAAATTTTTCAGTAATTATATAATAATCTTGCCAAAAAAAAAAATAGTGTCATTGCCCGATCTCTGAATATTAGCAGGTTTGGGCCTGGTTAGTACTTGGATGAGAGACCGCCTTGGAATAGCAAGGTGGTTTAAGCTTTTTGGAAATTTTTCAGAAAGTATATAATAATCTTGCAAAAAAAAAAAAAAAAAAAAATTGTCAATGCCTGATCTCTGAATCTTAGCAGGTTTAGGTCTGGTTAGTACTTAGATGAGAGACCGCCTGGGAATACCAGGTGCTTTAAGCTTTTTGGAAATTTTTCACTAAGTATATAATAATCTTGCAAAAAAAAAAAATTGTCAATGCCCGATCTCTGAATCTTAGCAGGTTTAGGTCTGGTTAGTACTTAGATGAGAGACCGCCTGGGAATACCAGGTGCTTTAAGCTTTTGGGTTTTCTTTCCTACTTATACAATGTACTGGCGATTAGAATGGCTGATCTTTAAATAGCCCTCTCTTTGCAGCAACCTTCGCTTACGGCCATACAAACCTGGCTATGGCTGATCTCGTCTGATCTTGGAAGCTAAGCAGGCTTGGGCCTGGTTAGTACTTGGATGGGAGACCGCCTGGGAGTACCAGGTGCTTTAAGCTTTTTGGAAATTTTTCACTAAGTATTTAATAATTTTGCAAAAAAATAAAAAATATAGAGTCAATGCCCGATCTCTGAATATTAGCAGGTTTGGGCCTGGTTAGTGCTTGGATGGGAGACCGCCTTGGAATACCAGGTGCTTTAAGCTTTTTGGAAATTTTTCAGTAATTATATAATAATCTTGCCAAAAAAAAAATTGTGTCATTGCCCAATCTCTGAATATTAGCAGGTTTAGGTCTGGTTAGTACTTAGATGAGAGACCGCCTGGGAATACCAGGTGCTTTAAGCTTTTGGGTTTTCTTTCCTACTTATACAATGTACTGGCGATTAGAATGGCTGATCTTTAAATAGCCCTCTCTTTGCAGCAACCTTCGCTTACGGCCATACCAACCTGGCTATGGCTGATCTCGTCTGATCTCGGAAGCTAAGCAGGCTTGGGCCTGGTTAGTACTTGGATGGGAGACCGCCTGGGAGTACCAGGTGCTTTAAGCTTTTTGGAAATTTTTCACTAAGTATTTAATAGTTTTGCAAAAAAAAAAAAAAAAATAGAGTCAATTACCGATCTCTGAATATTAGCAGGTTTGGGCCTGGTTAGTGCTTGGATGGGAGACCGCCTTGGAATACCAGGTGCTTTAAGCTTTTTGGAAAATTTTCAGTAATTATATAACAATCTTGCCAAAAAAAAAATTGTGTCATTGCCCAATCTCTGAATATTAGCAGATTTGGGCCTGGTTAGTACTTGGATGGGAGACCGCCTTGGAATAGCAAGGTGCTTTAAGCTTTTTGTAAATTTTTCACTAAGTATTTAATAATTTTGCAAAAAAATAAAAAAATAGAGTCAATGCCCGATCTCTGAATATTAGCAGGTTTGGGCCTGGTTAGTGCTTGGATGGGAGACGGCCTGGGAATACCAGGTGCTTTAAGCTTTTTGGAAATTTTTCAGTAATTATATAATAATCTTGCCAAAAAGAAAAATAGTGTCATTGCCCAATCTCTGAATATTAGGAGGCTTGGGCCTGGTTAGTACTTGGATGGGAGACCGCCTGGGAGTACCAGGTGCTGTAAGCTTTTTGGAAATTTTTCACTAAGTATTTAATAATTTTGCAAAAAAATAAAAAAAATAGAGTCAATGCCCGATCTCTGAATATTAGCAGGTTTGGGCCTGGTTAGTGCTTGGATGGGAGACCGCCTTGGAATACCAGGTGCTTTAAGCTTTTTGGAAATTTTTCAGTAATTATATAATAATCTTGCCAAAAAAAAAATTGTGTCATTGCCCAATCTCTGAATATTAGCAGGTTTGGGCCTGGTTAGTACTTGGATGGGAGACCGCCTGGGAATACCAGGTGCTTTAAGCTTTTTGGAAATTTTTCAGTAATTATATAATAATCTTGCCAAAAAAAAAATAGTGTCATTGCCCGATCTCTGAATATTAGCAGGTTTGGGCCTGGTTAGTACTTGGATGGGAGACCGCCTTGGAATAGCAAGGTGCTTTAAGCTTTTTGGAAATTTTTCAGTAATTATATAATAATCTTGCAAAAAAAAAAAAAAAGAGTCAATGCGCGATCTCTGAATCTTAGCAGGTTTAGGTCTGGTTAGTACTTGGATGAGAGACCGCCTGGGAATACCAGGTGCTTTAAGCTTTTTGGAAATTTTTCAGTAATTATATAATAATCTTGCCAAAAAAAAAAAGTGTCATTGCCCGATCTCTGAATATTAGCAGGTTTGGGCCTGGTTAGTACTTGGATGAGAGACCGCCTTGGAATAGCAAGGTGCTTTAAGCTTTTTGGAAATTTTTCAGTAAGTATATAATAATCTTGCAAAAAAAAAAAAAAAAAAGAAAAATTGTCAATGCCTGATCTCTGAATCTTAGCAGGTTTAGGTCTGGTTAGTACTTAGATGAGAGACCGCCTGGGAATACCAGGTGCTTTAAGCTTTTTGGAAATTTTTCACTAAGTATATAATAATCTTGCAAAAAAAAAAAATTGTCAATGCCCGATCTCTGAATCTTAGCAGGTTTAGGTCTGGTTAGTACTTAGATGAGAGACCGCCTGGGAATACCAGGTGCTTTAAGCTTTTGGGTTTTCTTTCCTACTTATACAATGTACTGGCGATTAGAATGGCTGATCTTTAAATAGCCCTCTCTTTGCAGCAACCTTCGCTTACGGCCATACCAACCTGGCTATGCCCGATCTCGTATGATCTCAGAAGCTAAGCTTGGATGGGAGACCGCCTGGGAATACTAGGTGCTGTAAGCTTTTGGGTTTTCTTCCCTACTTATACAATGTACTGGCGATTAGAATGGCTGATCTTTAAATAGCCCTCTCTTTGCAGCAACCTTCGCTTATGGCCATACCAACCTGGCTATGCCTGATCTCGTCTGATCTCGGAAGCTAAGCAGGCTTGGGCCTGGTTAGTACTTGGATGGGAGACCGCCTGGGAGTACCAGGTGCTGTAAGTTTTTTGGAAATTTTTCACTAAGTATTTAATAATTTTGCAAAAAAATAAAAAAAAATAGAGTCAATGCCCGATCTCTGAATATTAGCAGGTTTGGGCCTGGTTAGTGCTTGGATGGGAGACCGCCTTGGAATACCAGGTGCTTTAAGCTTTTTGGAAATTTTTCAGTAATTATATAATAATCTTGCCAAAAAAAAAAATTGTGTCATTGCCCAATCTCTGAATATTGGCAGGTTTGGGCCTGGTTAGTACTTGGATAAGAGACCGCCTGGGAATACCAGGTGCTTTAAGCTTTTTGGAAATTTTTCAGTAATTATATAATAATCTTGCCAAAAAAAAAAGTGTCATTGCCCGATCTCTGAATATTAGCAGGTTTGGAACTGGTTAGTACTTGGATGGGAGACCGCCTTGGAATAGCAAGGTGCTTTAAGCTTTTTGGAAATTTTTCAGTAAGTATATAATAATCTTGCAAAAAAAAAAAAAAGAAAAATTGTCAATGCCCGATCTCTGAATCTTAGCAGGTTTAGGTCTGGTTAGTACTTAGATGAGAGACCGCCTGGGAATACCAGGTGCTTTAAATTTTTGGGTTTTCTTTCCTACTTATATAATGTACTGGCCATTAGAATGACTGATCTTTAAATAGCCCTCTCTTTGCAGCAACCTTCGCTTACGGCCATACCAACCTGGCTATGCCCGATCTCGTCTGATCTCGGAAGCTAAGCAGGTTTGGGCCTGGTTAGTGCTTGGATGGGAGACCGCCTTGGAATACCAGGTGCTTTAAGCTTTTTGGAAATTTTTCAGTAATTATATAATAATCTTGCCAAAAAAAAAAATGTGTCATTGCCCAATCTCTGAATATTAGCAGGTTTGGGCCTGGTTAGTGCTTGGATGGGAGACCGCCTTGGAATACCAGGTGCTTTAAGCTTTTTGGAAATTTTTCAGTAATTATATAATAATCTTGCCAAAAAAAAAATTGTGTCATTGCCCAATCTCTAAATATTAGCAGGTTTAGGTCTGGTTAGTACTTAGATGAGAGACCGCCTGGGAATACCAGGTGCTTTAAGCTTTTGGGTTTTCTTTCCTACTTATACAATGTACTGGCGATTAGAATGGCTGATCTTTAAATAGCCCTCTCTTTGCAGCAACCTTCGCTTACGGCCATACCAACCTGGCTATGGCTGATCTCGTCTGATCTCGGAAGCTAAGCAGGCTTGGGCCTGGTTAGTACTTGGATGGGAGACCGCCTGGGAGTACCAGGTGCTTTAAGCTTTTTTGAAATTTTTCACTAAGTATTTAATAGTTTTGCAAAAAAAAAAAAAAAAAATAGAGTCAATGACTGATCTCTGAATATTAGCAGGTTTGGGCCTGGTTAGTGCTTGGATGGGAGACCGCCTTGGAATACCAGGTGCTTTAAGCTTTTTGGAAAATTTTCAGTAATTATATAACAATCTTGCCAAAAAAAAAATTGTGTCATTGCCCAATCTCTGAATATTAGCAGGTTTGGGCCTGGTTAGTACTTGGATGGGAGACCGCCTTGGAATAGCAAGGTGCTTTAAGCTTTTTGTAAATTTTTCACTAAGTATTTAATAATTTTGCAAAAAAATAAAAAAATAGAGTCAATGCCCGATCTCTGAATATTAGCAGGTTTGGGCCTGGTTAGTGCTTGGATGGGAGACGGCCTGGGAATACCAGGTGCTTTAAGCTTTTTGGAAATTTTTCAGTAATTATATAATAATCTTGCCAAAAAGAAAAATAGTGTCATTGCCCAATCTCTGAATATTAGGAGGCTTGGGCCTGGTTAGTACTTGGATGGGAGACCGCCTGGGAGTACCAGGTGCTGTAAGCTTTTTGGAAATTTTTCACTAAGTATTTAATAATTTTGCAAAAAAATAAAAAAAATAGAGTCAATGCCCGATCTCTGAATATTAGCAGGTTTGGGCCTGGTTAGTGCTTGGATGGGAGACCGCCTTGGAATACCAGGTGCTTTAAGCTTTTTGGAAATTTTTCAGTAATTATATAATAATCTTGCCAAAAAAAAAATTGTGTCATTGCCCAATCTCTGAATATTAGCAGGTTTGGGCCTGGTTAGTACTTGGATGGGAGACCGCCTGGGAATACCAGGTGCTTTAAGCTTTTTGGAAATTTTTCAGTAATTATATAATAATCTTGCCAAAAAAAAAATAGTGTCATTGCCCGATCTCTGAATATTAGCAGGTTTGGGCCTGGTTAGTACTTGGATGGGAGACCGCCTTGGAATAGCAAGGTGCTTTAAGCTTTTTGGAAATTTTTCAGTAATTATATAATAATCTTGCAAAAAAAAAAAAAAAGAGTCAATGCGCGATCTCTGAATCTTAGCAGGTTTAGGTCTGGTTAGTACTTGGATGAGAGACCGCCTGGGAATACCAGGTGCTTTAAGCTTTTTGGAAATTTTTCAGTAATTATATAATAATCTTGCCAAAAAAAAAAAGTGTCATTGCCCGATCTCTGAATATTAGCAGGTTTGGGCCTGGTTAGTACTTGGATGAGAGACCGCCTTGGAATAGCAAGGTGCTTTAAGCTTTTTGGAAATTTTTCAGTAAGTATATAATAATCTTCCAAAAAAAAAAAAAAAAAAGAAAAATTGTCAATGCCTGATCTCTGAATCTTAGCAGGTTTAGGTCTGGTTAGTACTTAGATGAGAGACCGCCTGGGAATACCAGGTGCTTTAAGCTTTTTGGAAATTTTTCACTAAGTATATAATAATCTTGCAAAAAAAAAAAATTGTCAATGCCCGATCTCTGAATCTTAGCAGGTTTAGGTCTGGTTAGTACTTAGATGAGAGACCGCCTGGGAATACCAGGTGCTTTAAGCTTTTGGGTTTTCTTTCCTACTTATACAATGTACTGGCGATTAGAATGGCTGATCTTTAAATAGCCCTCTCTTTGCAGCAACCTTCGCTTACGGCCATACCAACCTGGCTATGCCCGATCTCGTATGATCTCGGAAGCTAAGCTTGGATGGGAGACCGCCTGGGAATACTAGGTGCTGTAAGCTTTTGGGTTTTCTTCCCTACTTATACAATGTACTGGCGATTAGAATGGCTGATCTTTAAATAGCCCTCTCTTTGCAGCAACCTTCGCTTATGGCCATACCAACCTGGCTATGCCTGATCTCGTCTGATCTCGGAAGCTAAGCAGGCTTGGGCCTGGTTAGTACTTGGATGGGAGACCGCCTGGGAGTACCAGGTGCTGTAAGCTTTTTGGAAATTTTTCACTAAGTATTTAATAATTTTGCAAAAAAATAAAAAAAAATAGAGTCAATGCCCGATCTCTGAATATTAGCAGGTTTGGGCCTGGTTAGTGCTTGGATGGGAGACCGCCTTGGAATACCAGGTGCTTTAAGCTTTTTGGAAATTTTTCAGTAATTATATAATAATCTTGCCAAAAAAAAAAATTGTGTCATTGCCCAATCTCTGAATATTAGCAGGTTTGGGCCTGGTTAGTACTTGGATGAGAGACCGCCTGGGAATACCAGGTGCTTTAAGCTTTTTGGAAATTTTTCAGTAATTATATAATAATCTTGCCAAAAAAAAAAAGTGTCATTGCCCGATCTCTGAATATTAGCAGGTTTGGAACTGGTTAGTACTTGGATGGGAGACCGCCTTGGAATAGCAAGGTGCTTTAAGCTTTTTGGAAATTTTTCAGTAAGTATATAATAATCTTGCAAAAAAAAAAAAAAGAAAAATTGTCAATGCCCGATCTCTGAATCTTAGCAGGTTTAGGTCTGGTTAGTACTTAGATGAGAGACCGCCTGGGAATACCAGGTGCTTTAAATTTTTGGGTTTTCTTTCCTACTTATATAATGTACTGGCCATTAGAATGACTGATCTTTAAATAGCCCTCTCTTTGCAGCAACCTTCGCTTACGGCCATACCAACCTGGCTATGCCCGATCTCGTCTGATCTCGGAAGCTAAGCAGGTTTGGGCCTGGTTAGTGCTTGGATTGGAGACCGCCTTGGAATACCAGGTGCTTTAAGCTTTTTGGAAATTTTTCAGTAATTATATAATAATCTTGCCAAAAAAAAAATGTGTCATTGCCCAATCTCTGAATATTAGCAGGTTTGGGCCTGGTTAGTACTTGGATGGGAGACCGCCTGGGAATACTAGGTGCTGTAAGCTTTTGGGTTTTCTTCCCTACTTATACAATGTACTGGCGATTAGAATGGCTGATCTTTAAATAGCCCTCTCTTTGCAGCAACCTTCGCTTATGGCCATACCAACCTGGCTATGCCTGATCTCGTCTGATCTCGGAAGCCAAGCTTGGGCCTGGTTAGTACTTGGTTAGTACAATCAGGCCAGGAACACACTGAACAAAGAGATTAGAGCGGCTAAAAAGACCTACGCTAAAAAGTTGGAAGACCAGTTTACTTCCAACGACTCTACTTCAGTTTGGAGAGGACTGAGAGCCATCACAAACTACAAGACACCATCCCCTTGCACTGAGGCTAATCAACGACTTGCTAACGACCTGAATGAGTTTTATTGTAGATTTGAAACCCCCAACACCCACTCTGACCATCTCCCTACACAACCATTAACACCTGCAATCCCCCTCTCCATACCTCCTGCTCTTCAAATCTGTGAAGATGATGTGCGCCAGGTCTTCAAGAAAAACAAAAGAAGAAAAGCACCAGGCCCAGATTACGTTACACCAGCCTGTCTGAAAATCTGTGCTGACCAGCTGGCCCCCATCTTTTCACAGATCTTCAACAGATCTCTGGAGTTGTGTGAAGTGCCTTCCTGCTTCAAACGCTCCACCATAATCCCCATTCCAAAGAAACCCAAGATAACAGGACTTAACGACTACAGACCTGTGGCTCTAACGTCTGTCGTCATGAAGTCGTTTGAAAAACTGGTTCTGGCTTATCTGAAGGACATCACTGGACCCTTACTGGACCCCCTGCAGTTTGCGTACCGAGCAAACAGGTCCGTGGATGATGCAATCAACATGGCATTGCACTTCATCCTGCAACATCTGGACAAAACAGGGACTTATGTGAGGATCATGTTTGTGGACGTTAGTTCGGCTTTCAACACCATCATCCCAACAACCCTCCAGACCAAACTGACCCAGCTCTCTGTTCCTAGCTCTATCTGTCAGTGGATCACCAGCTTTCTGACAGATAGGCAACAGTTAGTGAGACTGGGGAAATTCATGTCAAACAGCTGCTCCACCAACACTGGTGCCCCTCAGGGATGTGTTCTCTCCCCTCTGCTCTTCTCCCTGTACACCAACGACTGCACCTCTAAAGACCCCTCTGTCAAGCTCCTGAAGTTTGCAGACGACACTACAGTCATCGGCCTCATCCAGGACGGTGACGAGTCTGCTTACAGACAGGAGGTTGAGCAGCTGGCTGTCTGGTGCAGTCTTAACAACCTGGAGCTGAACACGCTCAAAACAGTGGAGATGACTGTGGACTTTAGGAGAAACCCCCCGGCACTTTCCCCACTCACCATCATGAACAGCACTGTGGCTGCAGTGGAGTCATTCAGATTCCTGGGAACCACCATCTCTCAGGATCTGAAGTGGGACAATCACATTGGCTCCATTGTGAAAAAAGCCCAACAAAGGTTGTACTTTGTCAGCTGAGGAAGTTTAACCTGCCACAGGAGCTGCTGAAACAGTTCTACTCAGCCGTCATTGAGTCAGTCCTGTGTACTTCAATTACTGTCTGGTTTGGTTCAGCTACAAATCAGATATCAGAAGACTACAGAGAACTGTTCGGACTGCTGAAAGGATTATTGGTGCTCCCCTGCCCACCCTCAAAGAACTGTACACATCCAGAGTGAGGAAAAGGACTCAGAAAATCACTCTGGATCCCTCACATCCAAGTCACCCCATCTTTGAACTTTTGCCATCTGGCCGGCGCCTCAGAGCCGCATATACAAGAACAGCAAGACACAAGAATAGTTTCTTCCCCCAGGCAATCTACCTCATGAACAGTTAAATGTTTCCCACTTAAACTTATGCTTATGCAAAAATGTGCAATATCCTTATATTTATTTGTTACCCCTCCATCCTAGAACATTCCTGCATCTCACTCAATCCTATTCCATTATCATTTATAGCACAATTGTTTATACACTTATTTATTTGCCAATTTGTAATTCTCCTGTAATTGTTTTTTTTTATTTTTTATTTTTTATTTTTTTTTATTTTTTTTTATTTAAATTTTTATTTTTTTATTTATTTTTTTTTTGTCTGTGTGTTGTTGTCTCTGTGTACTGGAAGCTTATGTCACTAAAACAAATTCCTTGTATGCGCAAGCATACTTGACAATAAAGCTCTTTCTGATTCTCATTCTGATTCTGATTCTGATTCTGATTCTGATTTCTGATTCTGATGGGAGACCGTCTGGGAGTACCAGGTGCTGTAAGCTTTTTGGAAATTTTTCACTAAGTATATAATAATCTTGCAAAAAAAAAAAAAAAAAAGTCAATGCCCGATCTCTGAATCTTAGCAGGCTTAGGTCTGGTTAGTACTTGGATGAGAGACCGCCTGGGAATACCAGGTGCTTTAAGCTTTTTGGAAATTTTTCAGTAATTATATAATAATCTTGCCAAAAAAAAAAAATAGAGTCAATGCCCAATCTCTGAATATTAGCAGGTTTGGGCCTGCTTAGTACTTGGATGGGAGACCGCCTTGGAATAGCAAGGTGCTTTAAGCTTTTTGGAAATTTTTCACTAAGTATATAATAATCTTGCAAAAAAAAAAAAAAAAAAAGTCAATGCCCGATCTCTGAATCTTAGCAGGTTTAGGTCTGGTTAGTACTTGGATGAGAGACCACCTTGGAATAGCAAGGTGCTTTAAGCTTTTTGGAAATTTTTCACTAAGTATATAATAATCTTGCAAAAAAAAAAAAAAAGAGTCAATGCCCAATCTCTGAATATTAGCAGGTTTGGGCCTGGTTAGTACTTGGATGGGAGACCGCCTTGGAATAGCAAGGTGCTTTAAGCTTTTTGGAAATTTTTCACTAAGTATATAATAATCTTGCAAAAAAAAAAAAAAGAGTCAATGCGCGATCTCTGAATCTTAGCAGGTTTAGGTCTGGTTAGTACTTGGATGAGAGACCGCCTGGGAATACCAGGTGCTTTAAGCTTTTTGGATATTTTTCAGTAATTATATAATAATCTTGCCAAAAAAAAATAAATAGTGTCATTGCCCGATCTCTGAATATTAGCAGGTTTGGGCCTGGTCAGTACTTGGATGGGAGACCGCCTTGGAATAGCAAGGTGCTTTAAGCTTTTTGGAAATTTTTCACTAAGTATATAATAATCTTGCAAAAAAAAAAAAGGGTCAATGCCCGATCTCTGAATCTTAGCAGGTTTAGGTCTGGTTAGTACTTGGATGAGAGACCGCCTGGGAATACCAGGTGCTTTGAAGCTTTTTGGAACTTTTTCAGTAATTATATAATAATCTTGCAAAAAAAAAAAAATAGTGTCATTGCCTGATCTCTGAATATTAGCAGGTTTGGGCCTGGTTAGTACTTCGATGGGAGACCGCCTTGGAATAGCAAGGTGCTTTAAGCTTTTTGGAAATTTTTCAGTAAGTATATAATAATCTTGCAAAAAAAAAAATAGTGTCATTGCCCGATCTCTGAATCTTAGCAGGTTTAGGTCTGGTTAGTACTTGGATGAGAGACCGCCTGGGAATACCTGGTGCTTTAAGCTTTTGGGTTTTCTTTCCTACTTATATAATGTACTGGCCATTAGAATGGCTGATCTTTAAATAGCCCTCTCTTTGCAGCAACCTTCGCTTACGGCCATACCAACCTGGCTATGCCCGATCTCGTCTGATCTCGGAAGCTAAGCAGGTTTGGGCCTGGTTAGTACTTGGATGGGAGACCGCCTGGGAGTATCAGGTGCTGTAAGCTTTTTGGAAATTTTTCACTAAGTATTTAATAATTTTGCAAAAAAATAAAAAAAAATAGAGTCAATGCCCGATCTCTGAATCTTAGCAGGTTTAGGTCTGGTTAGTACTTGGATGAGAGACCGCCTGGGAATACCAGGTGCTTTAAGCTTTTTGGAAATTTTTCAGTAATTATATAATAATCTTGCAAAAAAAAAATAAATAGTGTCATTGCCCGATCTCTGAATATTAGCAGGTATGGGCCTGGTTAGTACTTGGATGGGAGACCGCCTTGGAATAGCAAGGTGCTTTAAGCTTTTTGGAAATTTTTCACTAAGTATATAATAATCTTGCAAAAAAAAGAGTCAATGCCCAATCTCTGAATATTAGCAGGTTTGGGCCTGGTTAGTACTTGGATGGGAGACCGCCTTGGAATAGCAAGGTTCTTTAAGCTTTTTGGAAATTTTTCAGTAAGTATATAATAATCTTGCAAAAAAAAAAAAGAGTCAATGCCCGATCTCTGAATCTTAGCAGGTTTAGGTCTGGTTAGTACTTGGATGAGAGACCGCCTGGGAATACCTGGTTCTTTAAGCTTTTGGGTTTTCTTTCCTACTTATATAATGTACTGGCCATTAGAATGGCTGATCTTTAAATAGCCCTCTCTTTGCAGCAACCTTCGCTTACGGCCATACCAACCTGGCTATGCCCGATCTCGTCTGATCTCGGAAGCTAAGCAGGTTTGGGCCTGGTTAGTACTTGGATGGGAGACCGCCTGGGAGTACCAGGTGCTGTAAACTTTTTGGAAATTTTTCACTAAGTATTTAATAATTTTGCAAAAAAATAAAAAAAATAGAGTCAATGCCCGATCTCTGAATATTAGCAGGTTTGGGCCTGGTTAGTACTTGGATGGGAGAACGCCTTGGAATAGCAAGGTGCTTTAAGCTTTTTGGAAATTTTTCACTAAGTATATAATAATCTTGCAAAAAAAAAAAAAAAGAGTCAATGCCCGATCTCTGAATCTTAGCAGGTTTAGGTCTGGTTAGTACTTGGATGAGAGATCGCCTGGGAATACCAGGTGCTTTAAGCTTTTTGGAAATTTTTCAGTAATTATATAATAATCTTGCCAAAAAAAAAAAAATAGTGTCATTGCCCGATCTCTGAATATTAGCAGGTTTGGGCCTGGTTAGTACTTGGATGGGAGACCACCTTGGAATAGCAAGGTGCTTTAAGCTTTTTGGAAATTTTTCACTAAGTATATAATAATCTTGCAAAAAAAAAAAAGAGTCAATGCCCAATCTCTGAATATTAGCAGGTTTGGGCCTGGTTAGTACTTGGATGGGAGACCGCCTTGGAATAGCAAGGTTCTTTAAGCTTTTTGGAAATTTTTCAGTAAGTATATAATAATCTTGCAAAAAAAAAAAGAGTCAATGCCCGATCTCTGAATCTTAGCAGGTTTAGGTCTGGTTAGTACTTGGATGAGAAACCGCCTGGGAATACCTGGTGCTTTAAGCTTTTGGGTTTTCTTTCCTACTTATATAATGTACTGGCCATTAGAATGACTGATCTTTAAATAGCCCTCTCTTTGCAGCAACCTTCGCTTACGGCCATACCAACCTGGCTATGCCCGATCTCGTCTGATCTCGGAAGCTAAGCAGGTTTGGGCCTGGTTAGTACTTGGATGGGAGACCGCCTGGGAATACTAGGTGCTGTAAGCTTTTAGGTTTTCTTCCCTACTTATACAATGTACTGGCGATTAGAATGGCTGATCTTTAAATAGCCCTCTCTTTGCAGCAACCTTCGCTTATGGCCATACCAACCTGGCTTTGCCTGATCTCGTCTGATCTGGGAAGCTAAGCAGGCTTGGGCCTGGTTAGTATTTGGATGGGAGACCGCCTGGGAGTACCAGGTGCTGTAAGCTTTTTGGAAATTTTTCACTAAGTATATAATAATCTTGCAAAAAAAAAAAAAAAAGAGTCAATGCCCGATCTCTGAATCTTAGCAGGTTTAGGTCTGGTTAGTACTTAGATGAGAGACCGCCTGGGAATACCAGGTGCTTTAAGCTTTTGGGTTTTCTTTCCTACTTATATAATGTACTGGCCATTAGAATGGCTGATCTTTAAATAGCCCTCTGTTTGCAGTAACCTTCGCTTACGGCCATACCAACCTGAGGGCGCTAGAGAGCTACAGGAAGTGTTGGCTGCAGTTGGGAGAGGAAGGCTCTCCTCCATTTTGTGTTTTTCTATTTGTGGTTGTTTTGTTTGTTTTGTGAATCTGTGATTGTTTCTTTGGCATTTTTTCTTTTTTGAAAGCCACCTAACAGCAGCATATCGCTGTCTGGAGGATGGTTGATCTTTTTTTTCTCAAAAATGGACGGATTGTATGGTAACGACTCGGAACTGGCTGGAGAGACTCGAATGGCAAATGACAATGGACTGGCAGGAGGAACACGCACGGCAAGCGACACTGGACTGGCTGGAGGAACACGCATGGCAATCGACACTGGACTGGCTGGAGGAACAAGCATGGCAAACAACACTGGACTGGCTGGAGGAACACGCATGGTAAACGACACTAGAATGGCTGGAGGAACAAGTATGGCAAACGACAATGGACTGGCTGGAGGAACACGCACGGCAAATGACACTGGACTGGAGAAGCGACAAAGAGCTGGAAATGTAAAAGATCAAGAAGCAAGGAAAAGATTTGGTGAAAGAAAATATTTAAAGGAGGCAACAGTGATCGTGAGTACAGAGAATGTGATTGGTGTGAGAGGAGAGGATATAATTAAAGCAATCTCAGAAAAAATTGGAAGTGGAAAGGTGTTGGCTGTAAGACCCAGACAAGGCAAAGAATATGAACTGACATTGGAACAGGAAGAAATGTGTGACATTTTAATCAATGGATTGACAATAAAGGGAGTGGACTGTGAAGTAAAAAAACTGCAAAATAAAGATTACGTTGTTTCCTTCATGCACCTGCCTGTCTACCTGGAGGATAAGGAAATTGTAAACAAATTGGAAGGATGGGGGGTTTCCCCCATATCTAAAATCAAAAGAAGGTGCTATCCGGACACTGACATCGAAGACGGCACAAGGTTTGTAAAGGTGAGGTTCCCCAAAGAAGTGGCATCACTCCCTTACAGCACTAAGATTGAAACAGCTGAAGGCCCCCAGTACTTTAGGGTGATGCACAGCCACCAGGTGAAGACTTGTAGGCTGTGCATGAGCCCAGAACATCTACTGAAAGAGTGCCCAGAATTCAAGTGCCATAAATGTTTGGAAAGGGGACATTTTGCACGAGACTGCAATGCTGTCAGGTGTCCGGATTGCCAAGAAATTTTAAATAAATGTGAATGCTGGATGGAGGGGGTGGTAGGTGGAAGGAAAGAACAGGTGGACAGACAGGTGCATGAAGAAAACAATGATGAAGGACATTGTGATGAAAGACATGAAGAAGACAAATTACAACCAAAGGAAACAGAGGAAGGAACAAACAACAGACAGGAAGGAGAAGGAGAAAAAGAAAAAGAAAATAACAATGAACAAATAAGAGAAGAGGACACACAAATTACACCGATGGACATATCTTCAATTCATGGACAAAAAGGAAAAGAACAAGACAAAGAAACTGATAACGAAGGAGAAATTAGTATGGAGGAGGATGAGAAGGAAAAGGCGGAGAGGGGAAAAATACGAAGAAGATCGCTAAAGGTAAAGCCAAATATAGAAAGTTCAAGAAAAAAAGTGAAATGTTTAAATAGGTTTGAGGTGTTAAAGGAATTGGAGGAGAAAGACTGAGAATGATGGGTTTTAGATATTTATTATTTTTCTTTTTAATGGTTTTAAGTGTTGTGACTTTTAATGCAAGAGGACTTTTGAACTTAAAGAAATTTGAAAATATAAAAGAAAAATGTAAAAGAGAAGACATTATTGTACTACAGGAAACAAACTGGAGAGGAAATGTAATGAATGAATATAAAAAGAGATGGGGAGGAGGGATTTTGTACAATAATGGAGATGGGAGGTTTGGGAGAGGTGTGGCTTTTTTAATGAAGGATGATGTTTTTAAAGCAAGTCAAATTTTATACAAAGATACGATGGGTAAATGTATGGTTGTAGAGACAAAACATGAAGGAAGGGAATTGATTTTAGTAAATGTACATGCACCAACGGAGGAGAAGGAAAAGAAAGAGTTTTTTTATGTTTTAAGTAGTTTTGTAAAGAAGTATAAAGAAATAATAATGATGGGGGATTTTAATACGGTTTTTAGTAAACAAGACATGGCAGATGGAATGGTTTTTAAAACTGACAAAGGGAGAAAAGAATTAAAAGCTTTAATGGCAGAAAATAATATGATAGATGTGTGGAGAGAAAGAAATGAAAAGAAAAAAGAGTTTTCAAGAAGGCAAATAGTGGGGCAGTTTGTGTGTGAAACAAGAATTGATTTTATTTTATGTACAAGAAATGTGGAGAATTTTATAGAAAATATTAAGTATGAAGAAACAAGTTTTAGCGATCACAAGTTCTTATTTTTTAAATTGGATTGGAATAAAGTGCAAAGAGGGCCAGGAATATGGGTTTTAAATACAAAAATGTTAGAAAATGAAGACTATGTATTAAAGGTTAAAGAAATTATAGAAAAAGAAAAGGAAAATGAAATGTATGAAGAAGATAAGAGAATTTGGTGGGAGAATGTAAAGTTTTTAATAAAAAAATTCTCAATTAAGTATTGTAGCATAATACGCAAATGCAAAAGATACAACGAAAAAAAAATAAAGGAATGTTTGGAAGCGGAATTGAATAAAGAAAATAAAGATATACAAAAGATAAAGGAAATGGATGAAAAACTGAAGGAAATAGAGGAAAAAGAATATGAGGGGGCGAGGTTAAGGAGCAAAGCTAAATATACTGTGGAGGGAGAAAAGTGCACAAAGTTTTTTTTTGATTTGGAAAAAAAGAGAGGGAAAGCTGAAACAATAAAACAGGTAAGAGGGAAAAATGGGGAAGTTGTAGAGGGGAATGAAAAGATTTTAGAAGAAATAAAGAATTTTTATGAAGATCTTTTTAGTGCCAGGGGTGTAGAAGAAAACGAAAAAATTGAATTGTTGAATCGAATAAAAGTAAAAGTGAGTAAGGAAGATAAAAAAGAATGCGATCAAAAAATTGGTGAAGAAGAGATTGAAAGAGCAATACAGCAGCTGAATAAACAGAAAAGTCCAGGAATAGATGGTTTGGGAAGTGAATTTTATATATGTTTTAAAGAGATTTTAACCAAGATTTTAAAGGAAGTTTTTAGTGAGATTTTTGAAAAAGAAGAAGTTAATGAAAGAATGGGGATGGGGATAACAAAACTGATATATAAAAGGAAAGGAGAAAAGGTAGATTTAAAAAACTATAGGCCGATCACAATGCTTAACACAGATTTTAAGATTTTATCAAAGGTTTTAGCAAACAGGTTAAAGGAAGTAATGCCAAGTATAATCGAAACAAACCAAGCATACGGAGTAAAAGGAAGGGATATAGCGGATATAACAATGAGTATAAGAGACACAATATGGTATATGAAAGAACTAAATGAAGATGGTTACATAATTAGTCTAGATTTTGAAAAAGCATTTGATCGGGTTGAACACGAGTATTTATTTGATGTTTTAAAGAAATTTGGTTTTGGGGGAGATTTTATCAAATATATTGAGATTTTATATAAGGGCGCTTTAACGAGAATAAAGTGTAATGGGTTTTTAACAGAATGTTTTAAAATCACAAGATCGATAAGACAGGGTTGTCCGCTTTCGGCATTATTATATTCACTTGTATCGGAACCGTTAGGATTGGCCATAAAACAAAAAGAAGGAATAATTGGAATTGAAATTGAGGAAAATAATGCTGAGGGAAAGGTTTTTCAATATGCTGATGACACAACGATAATAGTAAAAGGAAAGGAGAGCATCAAAGAAGTTATGAATGTTGTAGAGGAATATTGTAAAGGATCTGGGAGTAAAGTAAATGAAGAAAAGACGGTATATATGAGATTTGGTAAAGCAATGGTTTTAAAGGATAGTTTTAATTTTAAGGAAGTGGAAGAAATTAGGATTTTAGGAATTTTAATGGGTAAAAATGAGATGAAAGTAAGAGATGAAATGTGGGTGGAACTAGTAACAGGAATAGAGAGAAGGTTAAATTTTTGGAAATTAAGAACTTTAAACTTAAAAGGGAAGGTTTTAGTATTGAATGTTTTAATGGTGTCTAAGCTATGGAATGTTTTATATGTGTCGCATATGCCAATGTGGACAGAAAAGAGGTTGAAGAAATGTTTTCTTGACTTTTTATGGGAGGGGAAGCCAGCAAGAATAGCTTTTAATACGATTTTAGGGGCGGTAGAGAAGGGGGGTTTAGGTTTAATAGATGTGGAACAGAGGAAAAATAGTTTGAGAGTGAAAGTAGTGAAGAAATACCTACAAGATGAGGACAAACCAGAGTGGAAAAAGACGATGAAATATTTTTTAAACAAATGTGGGGATCTTAACATGGGGGATGGAATTTTATGGATGAAAACGAAGAATTGGATGACAGAAAATTTACCAGAGTTTTATAGAGAAATTTTAAGTGCTTGGGGAAAATTTTTAGATAAAGTTGAGTTTGATCCACATGGGAGAGAACACATTTTAAATCAACCTCTGTTCTTAAACCAAAACATTTTAAAACAAGACAAAGGGATTTTTTTAAAGAAATGGATGGAAGTGGGGATAACAAGAGTGAGAGATGTATTGTATGAATTTAAAGAAGGTTTTTTACCGACACAATTTATTATAGATGCAATGGAGGAGGCAAAAGAGGATTACAGTGAACAAGACATAAAAAATAAATATGAAATCATTAAAAGCGCAATACCCAAAGAGTGGATTAAAAGAATAGAATGTATGGAAGAAGAGCCAAAAGAGAAATGTATTTACGTGAAATTAGGGGAAAAACTGTATGATTTTAAGGAATGTACTCTGAAAATGATTTATTGTTCTTTTAGAGATGGTGTTTTTAAAGAGCCTATTGCAAATGGATACTGGATGCAGAAATTCAAAGATTTAAAAAAAGAGTATATATGGAGAAACATGACAGGGAAGTGTGTGGAAACTAAATTGGGATGTTTGGAGTATTTTATAAGGCATAAAGTGGTTTTTACTGAAATTATTTTAAATAAAATAGGAAGGGAAGAAAATGCTCTGTGTAAAGTGTGCCAGGAAAAGGAAGAGGGGATTTTACATATGTTTTTATATTGTAGAGAACTGGAGGAGTTTTTAAGAAAATGTAAATGTTTAATTAAAGATGTGACTGAAGACTGGGATGAAAATGTAATGGAATGGAACAGAGTGGTGATGTTTGGTTGGGAAAAAACGTGTCAAAACAAAAATTTTATTAATCTGTGTGTAATGCTAATGAAAAGTGCAATATGGGAGAGAAGAACTGTGGCTAAAAAGGAAATCATTGTGTTGGATGTTTGGACTGTGTTTAAAAGGAAAACCGAATTATATATTGAAAGGCTGTATGTGTATTTTAAAGGTGTAAATATGTTGGATTATTTTTATGATGTTTTTACCCCAAAAGTTTATTGTGTTTTAAATGATTCAATGTGGAAGCTGCCAGGAAGTGAAGGACATTTTTAAATTATCTATGTAAAGGAAAGATGTGTAATGTAGAGATGTGTATAGAAGAAATGCTGTATTTTCTATTGCTTGTGTTTAATCTATTGTACTTTATTTGAAATTTCTTTAATAAAAAAAAAATAAAAAAAAAAATAAAAAAAAGGCTATGCCCGATCTCGTCTGATCTTGGAAGCTAAGCAGGTTTGGGCCTGGTTAGTACTTGGATGGGAGACCGCCTGGGAATACTAGGTGCTGTAAGCTTTTGGGTTTTCTTCCCTACTTACACAATGTACTGGCGATTAGAATGGCTGATCTTTAAATAGCCCTCTCTTTGCAGCAACCTTCGCTTATGGCCATACCAACCTGGCTATGCCCGATCTCGTCTGATCTTGGAAGCTAAGCAGGTTTGGGCCTGGTTAGTACTTGGATGGGAGACCGCCTGGGAATACTAGGTGCTGTAAGCTTTTGGGTTTTCTTCCCTACTTATACAATGTACTGGCGATTAGAATGGCTGATCTTTAAATAGCCCTGTCTTTGCAGCAACCTTCGCTTACGGCCATACCAACCTGGCTTTGCCTGATCTCGTCTGATCTGGGAAGCTAAGCAGGCTTGGGCCTGGTTAGTACTTGGATGGGAGACCGCCTGGGAGTACCAGGTGCTGTAAGCTTTTTGGAAATAAAAAGTATATAATAATCTTGCAAAAAAAAAAAAAAAAGAGTCAATGCCCGATCTCTGAATCTTAGCAGGTTTAGGTCTGGTTAGTACTTGGATGAGAGACCGCCTGGGAATACCAGGTGCTTTAAGCTTTTTGGAAATTTTTCAGTAATTATATAATAATCTTGCCAAAAAAAAAAAATAGTGTCATTGCCCGATCTCTGAATCTTAGCAGGTTTAGGTCTGGTTAGTACTTGGATGGGAGACCGCCTGGGAGTACCAGGTGCTGTAAGCTTTTTTGGAAATTTTTCACTAAGTATATAATAATCTTGCAAAAAAAAAAAAGAGTCAATGCCCGATCTCTGAATCTTAGCAGGTTTAGGTCTGGTTAGTGCTTGGATGAGAGACCGCCTGGGAATACCAGGTGCTTTAAACTTTTTGGAAATTTTTCAGTAATTATATAATAATCTTGCCAAAGAAAAAAATAGTGTCATTACCCGATCTCTGAATATTAGCAGGTTTGGGCCTGGTTAGTACTTGGATGGGAGACCGCCTTGGAATAGCAAGGTGCTTTAAGCTTTTTGGAAATTTTTCACTAAGTATATAATAATCTTGCAAAAAAAGAGACAATGCCCAATCTCTGAATATGATAGTATATAATAATCTTGCAAAAAAAAAGAGTCAATGCCCCAATCTCTGAATATTAGCAGGTTTGGGCCTGGTTAGTACTTGGATGGGAGACCGCCTTGGAATAGCAAGGTGCTTTAAGCTTTTTGGAAATATTTCAGTAAGTATATAATAATCTTGCAAAAAAAAAAAAAAAAAAAGAGTCAATGCCCGATTTCTGAATCTTAGCAGGTTTAGGTCTGGTTAGTACTTGGATAAGAGACCGCCTGGGAATACCAGGTGCTTTAAGCTTTTTGGAAATTTTTCACTAAGTATATAATAATCTTGCAAAAAAAAAAAAAAAAATTGTCAATGCCCGATCTCTGAATCTTAGCAGGTTTAGGTCTGGTTAGTACTTAGATGAGAGACCGCCTGGGAATACCAGGTGCTTTAAGCTTTTGGGTTTTCTTTCCTACTTCTATAATGTACTGGCCATTAGAATGACTGATCTTTAAATAGCCCTCTCTTTGCAGCAACCTTCGCTTACGGCCATACCAACCTGGCTATGCCCGATCTTGTCTGATCTCGGAAGCAAAGCAGGTTTGGGCCTGGTTAGTACTTGGATGGGAGACCGCCTGGGAATACTAGGTGCTGTAAGCTTTTGGGTTTTCTTCCCTACTTACACAATGTACTGGCGATTAGAATGGCTGATCTTTAAATAGCCCTCTCTTTGCAGCAACCTTCGCTTATGGCCATACCAACCTGGCTATGCCTGATCTCGTCTGATCTCGGAAGCTAAGCAGGCTTGGGCCTGGTTAGTACTTGGATGGGAGACCGCCTGGGAATACTAGGTGCTGTAAGCTTTTGGGTTTTCTTCCCTACTTACACAATGTACTGGCGATTAGAATGGCTGATCTTTAAATAGCCCTCTCTTTGCAGCAACCTTCGCTTATGGCCATACCAACCTGGCTATACCTGATCTCGTCTGATCTCGGAAGCTAAGCAGGCTTGGGCCTGGTTAGTACTTGGATAGGAGACTGCCTGGGAGTACCAGGTGCTGTAAGCTTTTTGGAAATTTTTCACTAAGTATATAATAATCTTGCAAAAAAAAAAAAAAAAAAAAAAAGAGTCAATGCCCGATCTCTGAATATAATAGTATATAATAATCTTGCAAAAAAAGAGTCAATGCCCAATCTCTGAATATAATAGTATATAATAATCTTGCAAAAAAAAAAGAGTCAATGCCCCAATCTCTGAATATTAGCAGGTTTGGGCCTGGTTAGTACTTGGATGGGAGACCGCCTTGGAATAGCAAGGTGCTTTAAGCTTTTTGGAAATTTTTCACTAAGTATATAATAATCTTGCAAAAAAAAAAAAAAAAGAGTCAATGCCCGATCTCTGAATCTTAGCAGGTTTAGGTCTGGTTAGTACTTGGATGAGAGACCGCTTGGGAATACCAGGTGCCTTAAATTTTTTTGAAATTTTTCAGTAATTATATAATAATCTTGCCAAAAAAAAAAAAATAGTGTCATTGCCCGATCTCTGAATATTAGCAGGTTTGGGCCTGGTTAGTACTTGGATGGGAGACCGCCTTTGAATAGCAAGGTGCTTTAAGCTTTTTGGAAATTTTTCACTAAGTATATAATAATCTTGCAAAAAAAAAAAAAAGACTCAATGCCCGATCTCTGAATCTTAGCAGGTTTAGGTCTGGTTAGTACTTAGATGAGAGACCGCCTGGGAATACCAGGTGCTTTAAGCTTTTGGGTTTTCTTTCCTACTTATATGATATACTGGCCATTAGAATGGCTGATCTTTAAATAGCCCTCTCTTTGCAGCAACCTTCTCTTACGGCCATACCAACCTGGCTATGCCTGATCTCGTCTGATCTCGGAAGCTAAGCAGGTTTGGGTCTGCTTAGTACTTGGATGGGAGACTGCCTGGGAGTACCAGGTCCTTTAAGCTTTTTGGAAATTTTTCAGTAATTATATAATAATCTTGCAAAAAAAAAAAAAAAAAGTCAATGCTCGATCTCTGAATCTTAGCAGGTTTAGGTCTGGTTAGTACTTGGATGAGAGACCGCCTGGGAATACCAGGTGCTTTAAGCTTTTTGGAAATTTTTCAGTAATTATATAATAATCTTGCCAAAAAAAAAAATAGTATCATTGCCCGATCTCTGAATATTAGCTGGTTTGGGCCTGGTTAGTACTTGGATGGGAGACCGCCTTGGAATAGCAAGGTGCTTTAAGCTTTTTGGAAATTTTTCAGTAAGTATATAATAATCTTGCAAAAAAAGAGTCAATGCCCAATCTCTGAATATAATAGTATATAATAATCTTGCAGAAAAAAAGAGTCAATGCCCCAATCTCTGAATATTAGCAGGTTTGGGCCTGGTTAGTACTTGGATGGGAGACCGCCTTGGAATAGCAAGGTGCTTTAAGCTTTTTGGAAATTTTTCACTAAGTATATAATAATCTTGCAAAAAAAAAAAAAAAAAAGAGTCAATGCCCGATCTCTGAATCTTAGCAGGTTTAGGTCTGGTTAGTACTTGGATGAGAGACCGCCTGGGAATACCAGGTGCTTTAAGCTTTTGGGTTTTCTTTCCTACTTATATAATGTACTGGCCATTAGAATGACTGATCTTTAAATAGCCCTCTCTTTGCAGCAACCTTCGCTTACGGCCATACCAACCTGAGGGCGCTAGAGAGCTACAGGAAGTGTTGGCTGCAGTTGGGAGAGGAAGGCTCTCCTCCATTTTTATTTTTCTGTCAGTGTTTGTTTTGTGAGTTGTTTTTGGACTTTAGTTTATTTTTTGTGTTTTTTCAGTTTTAAACCACCTAACAGCAGCATCTTGCTGGCTGGAGGGTGGTTAATTTTTTGTTTGATTTTTGTACAATGGACGGATTATTGGCAAACGACACTGGACTGGCTGGAGAGACACGCATGGCAAACGACACTGGAATGGCTGGAGAGACACGTATGGCAAACGAAACTGGACTGGCTGGAGAGACACGTATGGCAAACGACACTGGACTGCTTGGAGAGACACGTATGGCAAATGACCCTGGACTGGCTGGAGAGACACGCATGGCAAATGACCCTGGAGTGGAGTATCGACAACGAGCAGGACACGGTAAAAAACAAGATGCAAGAGATAAAATTGGTGAAAGGAAATACTTAAAGGAGGCAACTGTGATTGTGAATGTCGAGAACGTAAATGAGGTGAGAGCTGTGGATATTATTAAAGCGGTGACGGAAAAATGTGGATATGGTAAAATGTTAGCACTAAGACCAAGACAAGGAAAGGAATATGAACTGACAATGGAGAAAGAAGAAACATGTGATGAACTGACTGAGGGATTGTTAATTAAAGGAGTTAACTGTGAGATAAAGAAACTGCAAAATAGAGATTATGTTGTTTCCTTCATGCACCTGCCCGTCTACCTTGATGATAAAGACATTTTTAGAAAATTGGAGGGATGGGGAGTTAATCCCATTTCAAAATTAAAAAGAAGATGCTACCCGGGCACTGAAATAGAGGATGGAACAAGGTTTTTAAAAGTGAGATTCCCCAAGGAGGTGGCATCATTGCCCTACAGCACAAAGCTGGAAACAGCAGAAGGGCCGCAGTACTTTAGGGTGATGCACAGCCACCAGGTGAAGACCTGTAAGCTGTGCATGAGCCCGGATCATCTGCTCAAAGAATGCCCTGAATTTAAGTGTCACAAGTGCGAGGAAAGGGGACATTTCGCAAGGGATTGCAATGCGGTCAGATGCCCGGAGTGTCAAAAGATTTTAAACAAGTGTGAGTGTTGGATGGAGGGAGAGGAAGGAGGTCTGGAGCATCGGGTGGACGGACAGGTGCATAAAGGAAACACTGAAGAGGAAGGAGATATTGATGAAGGACAAGGGGATGAAGGATTATCACAAAAGGAAACAGAAGGAGGAACAGGAAACCAAGAGGAAGAAGAAGAAGGAAAAAAGAATGATATGGATGAGGAACAAACAGCAGAACAGAATACCCAATGGACAGAAATGGAAATATCTGACAGTTTTAAAAATCTTTTGGATAATGTGGAGAGGGATGAACAGGGAATGTATGATCAAAACAAAGAAATGGACAGTGAAGAAGAAACAAGGATGGACAACAGGGGAAAAGACAGAGGGGAGAGAGGACAAAATAGAAGAAGAACATTAAAGGTAAAACCAAATGTGGAAAATGCAAGAAAAAAGTTAATGACAAGGGGCCGAGTAAAAAGTGTAAACAGATATGAAGTGTTAAGAGGGCTGGAGGGAGAAGATGGAAAATAATGGTTTTTATGTATTTATTTTTATTTATTTTAATGGTTTTAAGTTGTGTTACTTTTAATGCAAGGGGATTGATGGACATGGGTAAATTTGAAAAGGTGAAAGAAATGTGTAAAGGAGAGGATGTGATTTTATTACAAGAAACTAACTGGAGGGAAGAGTACATGACTGAAATAAGGGAAAGGTGGAGCGGAGAGATTTTATATAACAATGGTGATGGGAGGCTTGGAAGAGGAGTTGCGATTTTAATAAAAGAAAACTGTGGGGTATCATGTAAAACAATATATAATGACGTAGATGGGAAATGTATTGCGGTTGAAATGGAGTATGAGGAGAAAAAAGTTATTGTAGTTAATATTCATGCACCGACTGTAGAGAATGAAAAGAAGGAATATTTTAATGTATTAAGAGATTTTTTTAAAAAGCATAAAGAAGTTATTATGATGGGTGATTTTAATACCGTTTTCAGTAAATTAGAAATGGGTGAGGGAATGGTTTTTAAAAATGATAAAGGAAGAAAAGAACTGAAACTATTAATGGAAGAAAATAATATGATTGATGTATGGAGAGAAAGAAATGAAAAAAAGAAAGAATATTCAAGGAGGCAATTAGTAGGGAATTTTATGTGTAAGACAAGGATTGATTTTATTTTGTGTACAAGGAACATTGAAGGATATATCGGTAACATTAAATATGAAGAATCAAGCTTAAGTGACCATAAACCAATTTTTTTGCAAGTAGACTGGAGTTCAGTGAAAAGAGGGCCGGGTGTATGGGTGTTAAATGTAGAGGTTTTGAAGAATGAGGAGTATGTTTTAAGTATTAAAGAAATTATTGAAAAAGAAAAGGAGAATGAAATGTACAGTGAAGATAAAAGGATATGGTGGGAAAATGTTAAATATTTAGTTAAAAAATTCACAATAAAGTATTGCAAATTAATACAGATATGTAAGAGGAAGAAGGAGAGAGAAATAAGAGAAAAATTGGAAAAGGAATTAAATGAGAATGGGAAAGATATACAAAAAATAAAAGAATTGGAGGGAAAATTGAAAGAAATGGAAGAGAAAAAATATGAAGGAGCAAGACTAAGAAGTAAAGCTAAATATACTGTGGAGGGAGAAAAATGTACAAAATATTTCTTTGATCTAGAAAAAATACGAGGGAAAGCTGGAATGATTAAAGAAATAAGAGGAAAAAATGGTGTAGTGGTGGAAACAAATGAGGAAATATTAAAAGAAGTAAAAGCATATTATGAGAACCTGTTTAGTACTGAGGGGTTGAAGGAAGAAGAGAAATTGGAGTTACTTAAGCAAATAAAAACAACAGTAGGAGAAGTAGACAAAAAAGAGTGTGATGAAGAGATAAGAGAAGAAGAGATAAAAAGAGCAATAAGTGAATTAAACAAAAATAAAAGTCCAGGTATAGATGGTTTGGGGAGTGAATTTTATATTGTTTTTAAAGATTTTTTAACCAGTATTTTAAAAGAAGTATATGAAGAGATCTTTAAAAAAGAAGAAATGAATCAGAGAATGGGGATGGGATTATTAAAGTTGATATATAAAAGAAAAGGAGATAAAGTAGACTTAAAAAATTATAGACCAATTACAATGTTGAATACAGATCTGAAAATTTTAACAAAAGTTTTAGCCAACAGATTGAAAGAGGTAATGCCAACCATAATTGAAACAAATCAAGTGTATGGAGTTAAAGGGAAAGATATAGCGGACACAACTTTAAGTATAATAGATAGAATAAGATATATGAAAGAAAAAAACAAAAAAGGATATGTTATTAGTTTGGATTTCGAAAAGGCTTTTGATAGAGTGGAGCATGAATATTTATTTGGAATTTTAAGAAGGTACGGGTTTGGGGAAAATTTTATCAAGTGGATTACAATTTTATATAGGGGAGCAATAACAAGAATACAGTGTAATGGTTTTTTAACTGAATGTTTTAAAATTACTAGATCAATAAGACAAGGATGTCCATTATCAGCGCTTTTATATTCTTTAGTTGCAGAACCATTGGGATTAGCTATTAAAATAGACGAAGACATAAGAGGGATAAACATTGAAGGAAGTGGGGGAAATGAAAAAATATTTCAATATGCAGATGATACGACAATAATAGTTAAAGATATAGAGAGTGTTAATAAAGTAATGGAAGTAGTACAGATGTTTTGTAGGGGATCAGGAGGTAAGATAAATGAAGAAAAAACTATATATATGAGATTTGGAGGAGTGACTGTTTTAACAGAGTATTTTCATTTTAAAGAAACAAAAGAAATAAGGATTTTAGGTGTTCTAATGGGAAAAGAAGAAAGGAATGTTAAAGAAAATATGTGGGAAGAAATAGTAGGAGGTATTGAAAGAAGGTTAAATTTTTGGAAATTGAGGACATTAAGTTTAAAAGGGAAGGTTTTAATTTTAAATGTGTTAATGGTGTCAAAGTTGTGGTATGTTTTATATGTGACTGCTATGCCAATGTGGGTGGAGACAAGGTTGAATAAATGTTTTTTAGATTTTTTATGGAATAGTAAACCGTCAAGAATTGCATATAGTTCATTAATAGGAGAAATAGGGAAAGGAGGGATGGGATTAATTGATGTTGAACAGAGAAAAAATAGCTTAAGAATTAAAATAGTAAAAAAATATCTAGATGATGGTCACAAAACTGCATGGAAAAAGACAATGGAATATTTTTTAAACAAATGTGGGGATTTTAACATGGGGGATGGGATTTTATGGATGAAAACAAAGAATTGGATGACAGAGTGCTTACCAGAGTTTTATAGGGAAATGTTTAGTGCCTGGGGAACATTTTTAGATAGACTTGAGTATGATCCACATGGGAGAGAAAACATTTTAAATCAACCTCTGTTTTTAAACCAAAACATTTTAAAACAAGACAAAGGAATTTTTTTAAAGAAATGGATGGAAGTGGGGATAACAAGAGTGAGAGATGTTTTGTATGAATTTAAAGAAGGGTTTTTACCAACACAATTTATTGTAGATGCAATGGAGGAGGCAAAAGAGGATTACAGTGAACAAGTAATAAAAAATAAATATGAAATCATTAAAAATGCAATACCTAAAGAGTGGATAAAAAGAATAGAAAGTATGGAAGGAGAGCCAAAAGAGAAATGTATTCATGTGAAATTAGGGGGAAAACTGTATGATTTTAAGGAATGTACTGTGAAAATGATTTATTGTGCTTTTAGAGATGATGTTTTTAAAGAGCCGATTGCAAATGGTTACTGGGTGCAGAAATTCAAAGATTTAAAAAAAGAGTGTATATGGAGAAACATGACGGGGAAATGTGTGGAAACAAAATTGGAATGTTTGGAGTATTTTATAAGGCATAAAGTGGTTTTTACTGATGTTATTTTAAATAAAATAGGAATGGAAGAAAATGCTCTGTGTAAAGTGTGCCAGGAAGAGGAAGAGGGGATTTTACATATGTTTTTACATTGTAGAGAGCTAGAGGACTTTTTAAGGAAATGTAAATGTTTAATTAAAGATGTGACTGAGGAGTGGGATGAAAATGTAATGGAATGGAACAGAGTTGTGATGTTTGGTTGGGAAAAAAAGTTTCAAAACAAAAGTTTCATTAATCTGTGTGTAATGCTAATGAAAAGTGCAATATGGGACAGAAGAACTGTGGCTAAAAAGGAAAAAATTGTGTTGGATGTTTGGAGGATGTTTAAAAGAAAAACAGAATTATATACTGAAAGACTGTATGTGTACTTTAAAGGTGTAAATATGTTAGACTCTTTTTATGATGTTTTTACCCCAAAAGTTTATTGTGTTTTAAATGATTTAATGTGGAAGCTGCCAGGAAGTGAAGGAGATTTTTAAATTATCTATGTAAAGGAAAGATGTGTAATGTAGGGATGTGTAAAGACAATGTTCTGTATTTTCTGTTGATTGCGTTTAATCTATTGTATTTTATTGATTGAAATTTCTTAATAAAAAAAAAAAAAAAAAAAAAAAAAAAAAAAAAGGCTATGCCTGATCTCGTCTGATCTCGGAAGCTAAGCAGGTTTTGGGCCTGGTTAGTACTTGGATGGGAGACCGCCTTGGAATAGCAAGGTGCTTTAAGCTTTTTGGAAGTTTTTCACTAAGTATATAATAATCTTGCAAAAAAATAAAAAAAATAGAGTCAATGCCCGATCTCTGAATCTTAGCAGGTTTAGGTCTGGTTAGTACTTGGATGAGAGACCGCCTGGGAATACCAGGTGCTTTAAGCTTTTTGGAAATTTTTCAGTAATTATATAATAATCTTGCCAAAAAAAAAAAAATAGTGTCATTGCCCGATCCCTGAATATTAGCAGGTTTGGGCCTGGTTAGTACTTGGATGGGAGACCACCTTGGAAGAGCAAGGTGCTTTAAGCTTTTTGGAAATTTTTCACTAAGTATATAATAATCTTGCAAAAAAAAAAAAAAGAGTCAATGCCCAATCTCTGAATATTAGCAGGTTTGGGCCTGGTTAGTACTTGGATGGGAGACCGCCTTGGAATAGCAAGGTGCTTTAAGCTTTTTGGAAATTTTTCACTAAGTATATAATAATCTTGCAAAAAAAAGAGTCAATGCCCAATCTCTGAATCTTAGCAGGTTTAGGTCTGGTTAGTACTTGGATGAGAGACCGCCTGGGAATACCTGGTGCTTTAAGCTTTTGGGTTTTCTTTCCTACTTATATAATGTACTGGCCATTAGAATGGCTGATCTTTAAATAGCCCTCTCTTTGCAGCAACCTTCGCTTACGGCCATACCAACCTGGCTATGCCCGATCTCGTCTGATCTCGGAAGCTAAGCAGGTTTGGTTAGTACTTGGATGGGAGACCGCCTGGGAGTACCAGGTGCTGTAAACTTTTTTGAAATTTTTCACTAAGTATTTAATAATTTTGCAAAAAAAAAAAAAAAAGAGTCAATGCCCGATCTCTGAATCTTAGCAAGTTTAGGTCTGGTTTGTACTTGGATGAGAGACCGCCTGGGAATACCAGCTGCTTTAAGCTTTTTGGAAATTTTTCAGTAATTATATAATAATCTTGCCAAAAAAAAAAAAATAGTGTCATTGCCCGATCTCTGAATATTAGCAGGTTTGGGCCTGGTTAGTACTTGGATGGGAGACCGCCTTGGAATAGCAAGGTGCTTTAAGCTTTTTGGAAATTTTTCACTAAGTATATAATAATCTTGCAAAAAAAGAGTCAATACCCAATCTCTGAATATTAGCAGGTTTAGGTCTGGTTAGTACTTGGATGAGAGACCGCCTGGGAATACCAGGTGCTTTAAGCTTTTTGGAAATTGTTCAGTAATTATATAATAATCTTGCCAAAAAAAAAAAATAGTGTCATTGCCCGATCTCTGAATATTAGCAGGTTTGGGCCTGGTTAGTACTTGGATGGGAGACCGCCTTGGAATAGCAAGGTGCTTTAAGCTTTTTGGAAATTTTTCACTAAGTATATAATAATCTTGCAAAAAAAAAAAAAGAGTCAATGCCCAATCTCTGAATATTAGCAGGTTTGGGCCTGGTTAGTACTTGGATGGGAGACCGCCTTGGAATAGCAAGGTTCTTTAAGCTTTTTGGAAATTTTTCAGTAAGTATATAATAATCTTGCAAAAAAAAAAAGAGTCAATGCCCGATCTCTGAATCTTAGCAGGTTTAGGTCTGGTTAGTACTTGGATGAGAGACCGCCTGGGAATACCTGGTGCTTTAAGCTTTTGGGTTTTCTTTCCTACTTATATAATGTACTGGCCATTAGAATGGCTGATCTTTAAATAGCCCTCTCTTTGCAGCAACCTTCGCTTACGGCCATACCAACCTGAGGGCGCTAGAGAGCTAGTGAGGAACAGGAAGTGTGTTGGCTATAGGGAGGTGAGAAAGGCTCACCCAAACTTTTGTGTTGTTTTTTGCGTTGTTGTTTTTTTTCAAGATAAGTATTTTGTTTCAAGTTTTTGTGTTATTTTTGTTATTTGTCCTCCCAACAGCTTTGCTGTTTGGGAGGGATCATTTTAGTTTTGTGTTTTTTTTTGTTAAATGGACGGATTAACAGCTACAGACATGGATTTGGCAAAACAAACAAGGCAGCTAACTGAAAATGGACTGGATAAAAGACAACGAGAAAAGGATTACCCAGAAAGGAGACTCAAACGGATTTATGCAAAGGAAGCAACGGTAGTGATTGATTTGACGGAGGTACAAGATGGGAGAGCAGAGGACATCATAGAAGCGTTGAAAGACAAGATTGAAGTGACTAGCATACTAGCGGTAAGACCAAAAATGATGAAACAATATGAAATTACATTGGAAAAGGAAGAAGATATTGAGAAACTGGAAGAAGGATTGATGATTAAAGGAAAGACTTGTGAAATTAAAAAGTTGAACAATAAGGATTTTGCTGTATCTTTCATGCATCTGCCTGCTTACCTGGAGGATGATGATATTTTAAAGAAGCTGGAGGGATGGGGGGTGACTCCTATCTCACAGATCAAAAGGAGATTCTACCCGGGCACCCGCATTGAGGATGGAACGAGATTCCTGAGAGTACGGTTTCCAAAAGAGGTGGCTTCTCTGCCCTACAGTACGAGAATGGAGACGGAAGAGGGACCTCAGTATTTCAGGGTGATACATAGCCAGCAGGTGAGAACCTGTAGTTTATGTATGAGCCCTGAACACATGATGAAGGACTGTCCGGACTTCAAATGCTTTAAGTGCTCGGAAAGGGGACATTTCGCGAGGGACTGTAATGCGGTGAGGTGCCCGGACTGCAGGCTCGTGCTAAATAAGTGCGAGTGCTGGTTCGGAGAACCACATCAGGAGGAAGAGCAGGGGTGCGGGCAGATACATGAGGGAGACGGTGAAGAGGAGCTACACGAGAACACGGAAGGAACACAAAGAGAGGATACCGCAAGCACAGACGTTGAAGAGGAGAGTGAAAGGACTGGATTAACACAGTGCAGTGAGGAAACGGGGTCACTGATGGAAATAACTCATACTTTACAGATTGAACTGGAAAAGTCAGAGGAGCAGGAGTGGGTCAGCGAGGATGGGAGAATGGACAAAGACAGTGAATGCATCGACGATGCCGGCACTACAGGAATCAATAAAAGAAGAAGACAAACTAAGGTAACACCAAATTTAGAGAAAGCCAAAAGAAAAGTATTAAAACAAGGATGTGAGGAAAAACAGGACAGTGGGGAAATGGTAAAGGAAGGAGAGGGAATGAACTGACAATATGGGGATTTTATGGCTTTTATTTTATTTTATGGTGCTGAAAATTGTGACTTTTAATGCTAGAGGACTAATGAATGTTTATAAATTTGAAAAGGTGAAGGAATTGTGTCAAAATGAAGATGTGATTTTATTGCAAGAGACAAACTGGAAAGAGAATGTTATGGAGGATATTAGAAAAAGATGGGAAGGGGAATTACTTGTTAATAATGAAGAGGAAAAAATGGGAGGAGGAGTGGCGGTTTTAATAAGAAAAGACAGAGGTATAAAGACAAAACTTATATATAATGATAAAAAAGGAAAATGTATGGTGGTAGAAATGGAAATGGAAGAAGACAAATTTGTTTTAGTGAACGTGCACGCTCCCAATGGAGAAAAAGAAAAGAAATTATACTTTAATGTTTTAGCTGATGTAATTGGAAAATGGGGGAAGGTGGTGATTGCAGGGGATTTTAACACTGTTTTTAGTAAAATGGATATGGCAAATGGGATGGTTTTTAAATCGGATGGGGGTAGAAAAGAACTAAGGTCATTGATGGAAGAGAAAAATATGATTGATGTGTGGCGGGAAAGAAATGGAAAAAAGAAGGAATTTTCAAGAAGACAGTTGGTGGGGAATTTTATGTGCCAAACCAGAATAGACTATTTTTTAAGTACCAGAAATCTTGAATGTTTCATTGATGGAATATTTCACAAAGAAACGACCTTAAGCGATCACAAAATGGTTTTAATGACGATGGATTTTAAAAGACAAACAAAGGGACCTGGGGTGTGGATTTTAAACACTGAGGTTTTAAAGAATGAAAGTTTTAAAAAAGAAATCGAAATGATATTAGATGGGAGGAAAAAAGACCAGATGTATATGGAAGACAAAACGCAATGGTGGGAAAATGTTAAGTATGATATTAAAAAATATTCTATGAAGTACTGTAATTTATTACAAAATGTTAAAAGAACCAAGGAGAGAGAAATAAGGAGAACTCTAAAAGAGGAGTTAAATAAAAATGAAGTAGATGTGCAAAAAGTAATTGAAATAGAGAATACGTTGAGAAAAATAGAAGAGGGGAAATGCAAGGGGGCAATGTTGAGAAGCAAAGCAAAATATACGGTGGAAGGGGAAAAATGTAACAGATTCTTTTTTAATCTTGAGAAAAGCAGGGGGAGAGCGGAAACAATTAAAGAACTTAAAAGTAGGAATGGACAGGTGGTCTCAGATACAGAGGGGATTTTAAAAGAAGTGAAATCATTTTATGAAGAACTTTTTAAGTCGGAGGGGGGAGATGAGGAAAAAAGGAATATTTTGTTGCAACAGATAACAAGGAAAGTTGGTGAAGAGGATAAAAGAATATGTGAAAGGGAAATAGAAACTGAAGAGATCATACATGCCATAAATCAATTAAGAGTGAGGAAAAGCCCCGGAGTAGATGGTATTGGAAGTGAGTTTTACAAAGTTTTTAAAGACAAAGTAAGCGTGATTTTAAATGAAATTTTTGAAGAAGTTTTTAAAAATGAAAGAGTAAGCCCAAGAATGGGGCTAGGATTAATGAAAATAATATACAAGAAAAAAGGAGACAAAACTGAGCTGAAAAATTTTAGACCCATTACAATGCTAAACACTGATTTTAAAATTTTAGCCAAGGTCTTAGCAAACAGATTAAAAAATGTCATCCCAAATATAATAGAAACAAACCAAGCGTACGGAGTAAAGGCGAGAGATATAGCAGATGTTACTAGCAGCATTAGAGATATAGTAGGGTATATAAAAGAAAAGGGCAAAAGTGCTTATGTTATTAGTATGGATTTTGAAAAGGCTTTTGACAGAGTTGAACATGGCTTTTTATTTGCAGTTTTAAAGGAATTTGGGTTTGGGAATAATTTTATAAAATGGATTTCGGTTTTATACAGGGATATTTTTACAAAAGTAAAATGCAACGGTTTTTTAACTCAACCTTTTAAAGTTTTAAGATCCATAAGACAGGGGTGTCCTTTGTCGGCGCAATTGTACTCTTTGGTAGCAGAACCTTTAGGGCTTTTAATAAATAGAGAAAAAAGAATAAATGGAATACGAATGGAAGAGGGAGAAGAATTAAAGAAAATATTTCAATATGCTGATGACACGACAATTGTGGTTGAAAATGTAGAAAGTGTTAAAAGAGTGATGGAGAAAACAAAACTGTATTGTGAGGGTTCGGGTGCAAAAATAAATGCAGAAAAAACTGTATACATGAAATATGGAAGGGTGGAGGTTCTTACAGGGATCTGTAATTTTATGGAGGTGCAAGAAATAAAGATTTTAGGAATAATTGTAGCAAAGAATGAAAAGGAGGCTATGGACAGTATGTGGGAAGAGACGGTGGGAGGGATGGAAAGAAGACTGATTTTCTGGAGAAGCAGGGTTTTAAGTTTAAAGGGGAAAATTTTAGTTGTAAACATGCTAATGTTATCTAGAATGTGGTATACATTACATGTGATGCCATTGCCAGACTGGGTTTTAAAGAGAATAAAGAAATGTGTTTTAGAATTTTTATGGGACAAAAAGCCTCCAAGAATTGCATATTTTACACTGATAGGGAAACCGGGGGAGGGAGGGATGGGTTTGGTGGATGTAGAACAAAAAATGAAAAGCATGAGAGTAAAGGTGGTAAGAAAATATTTGGATGATACGAACAGAGCAGAGTGGAAGAGATTGATGGCTCTTTATTTAAATAAATGTGGGAATTTTAATTTGGGGGACAATGTTTTATGGATGAAGCTTAAGAATTGGATGATGGAGGGGATCCCACGATTTTACAAAGAGGTTTTAAGCGCTTGGAGGCTTTTTTTAACAGAGGTGGATTTTAATCCGGAGGGGAGGGAAATGATTTTAAATCAACCTCTGTTTTTAAATGGAAAAATAAAGATGCAAGAGTATGATATCTATTTTAAGAAGTGGTTGCAAGCGGGATTTGTAAAGGTGAGGGATGTTTTATGGGAATTTAAAGAGGGATTTTTACCACTTCAAGTGATCATAGATGCAATGGATGAGGAGAAGGAGGACTTTAATGTAAATGTTTTAAAAAGACAATACGAACAAGTAAAAAAAGCAATCCCAGGACAATGGCTGGATGAAATTATTAATGAGGGAGAAAAAGAAAAGAAAATGAGCGTGTTTCTAAAATGTAAAGACAATATGGTGAATTTTAATTTGGGTTCTGTTAAAATGTTTTATGGGTTTTTTATAAATGGAGTTTTTAAAAAACCTCTTGCCAATCAGTTATGGATAAGGCATTTTAATGAAATCGAAGAGGAAGATATATGGAAGAACATGACATGGAAATGGTTGGATGCGGATTTAGAAAGTTTTGATTATTTTATTAGACAAAATGTGATTTTTACGGAAATGAGATTGTGTGCAATGCAGAAAGAAACTAATGCCCTATGCAGAGTTTGTAAAAAAGAAGATGAAGGAATTTTACATTTGTTTTTATTCTGTGAGAAGTTGAGCCCATTTTTTAAGAAATTAAAGGAAATAATCAAAGACTTAAGAGATAATGAGGTGGACTGCAACTGGAATAGATTTTTTATGTTGGGAATGGCAGAGAATACAGCAAACAAGAAACTAATTAATTTGTTTTTAATTTTGGCCAAAAAAGCTATATGGAAAAGAAGGAATATAGTCAAAAACAGAGATTTTACTGCAAACCTATGGTTGATTTTTAAACAGTTGGTTGAAGATTATGTAAAAATGCTGTACAGTTATTTTAAACTGGAAAACAAGATGGGGGATTTTTATGGAATTTTTAGGAAGGAGGTTACATATATTTTAAAACAAAAGCACTTTTATATGCCAAAAGAAGATTACTGAACTTGATGAATTTGTGATTTTAGATGTTTTTGGTTTTTAGTGTTATGCATTTTTGGAAAAATGCTTTTGTGAAATGCTTTTGCATTTATGAAAATTTCCCTGTAACAGCTTTAATGTCTTGTACACAACTTGTATTTTGACTGATAATAAAAAAAAAAAAAAAAAAAAAAAAAAAAGCTATGCCCGATCTCGTCTGATCTCGGAAGCTAAGCAGGTTTGGGCCTGGTTAGTACTTGGATGGGAGACTGCCTGGGAGTACCAGGTGCTGTAAACTTTTTTGAAATTTTTCACTAAGTATTTAATAATTTTGCAAAAAAAAAAAAAAGAGTCAATGCCCGATCTCTGAATCTTAGCAGGTTTAGGTCTGGTTAGTACTTGGATGAGAGACCGCCTGGGAATACCAGGTGCTTTAAGCTTTTTGGAAATTTTTCAGTAATTATATAATAATCTTGCCAAAAAAAAAAAAATAGTGTCATTGCCCGATCTCTGAATATTAGCAGGTTTGGGCCTGGTTAGTACTTGGATGGGAGACCGCCTTGGAATAGCAAGGTGCTTTAAGCTTTTTGGAAATTTTTCAGTAATTATATAATAATCTTGCCAAAAAAAGAGTCAATGCCCAATCTCTGAATATTAGCAGGTTTGGGCCTGGTTAGTACTTGGATGGGAGACCGCCTTGGAATAGCAAGGTGCTTTAAGCTCTTTGGAAATTTTTCAGTAATTATATAATAATCTTGCCAAAAAAAAAAAAAAGAGTCAATGCCCGATCTCTGAATCTTAGCAGGTTTAGGTCTGGTTAGTACTTGGATTAGAAACCGCCTGGGAATACCAGGTGCTTTAAGCTTTTTGGAAATTTTTCAGTAATTATATAATAATCTTGCCAAAAAAAAAAAAATAGTGTCATTGCCCGATCTCTGAATCTTAGCAAGTTTAGGTCTGGTTAGTACTTGGATGAGAGACCGCCTGGGAATACCTGGTGCTTTAAGCTTTTGGGTTTTCTTTCCTACTTATATAATGTACTGGCCATTAGAATGGCTGATCTTTAAATAGCCCTCTGTTTGCAGTAACCTTCGCTTACGGCCATACCAACCTGAGGGCGCTAGAGAGCTACAGGAAGTGTTGGCTGCAGTTGGGAGAGGAAGGCTCTCCTCCATTTTGTGTTTTTCTATTTGTGGTTGTTTTGTTTGTTTTGTGAATCTGTGATTGTTTCTTTGGCATTTTTTCTTTTTTGAAAGCCACCTAACAGCAGCATATCGCTGTCTGGAGGGTGGTTGATCTTTTTTTTCTCAAAAATGGACGGATTGTATGGTAACGACTCGGAACTGGCTGGAGAGACTCGAATGGCAAATGACAATGGACTGGCAGGAGGAACACGCACGGCAAGCGACACTGGACTGGCTGGAGGAACACGCATGGCAATCGACACTGGACTGGCTGGAGGAACAAGCATGGCAAACAACACTGGACTGGCTGGAGGAACACGCATGGTAAACGACACTAGAATGGCTGGAGGAACAAGTATGGCAAACGACAATGGACTGGCTGGAGGAACACGCACGGCAAATGACACTGGACTGGAGAAGCGACAAAGAGCTGGAAATGTAAAAGATCAAGAAGCAAGGAAAAGATTTGGTGAAAGAAAATATTTAAAGGAGGCAACAGTGATCGTGAGTACAGAGAATGTGATTGGTGTGAGAGGAGAGGATATAATTAAAGCAATCTCAGAAAAAATTGGAAGTGGAAAGGTGTTGGCTGTAAGACCCAGACAAGGCAAAGAATATGAACTGACATTGGAACAGGAAGAAATGTGTGACATTTTAATCAATGGATTGACAATAAAGGGAGTGGACTGTGAAGTAAAAAAACTGCAAAATAAAGATTACGTTGTTTCCTTCATGCACCTGCCTGTCTACCTGGAGGATAAGGAAATTGTAAACAAATTGGAAGGATGGGGGGTTTCCCCCATATCTAAAATCAAAAGAAGGTGCTATCCGGACACTGACATCGAAGACGGCACAAGGTTTGTAAAGGTGAGGTTCCCCAAAGAAGTGGCATCACTCCCTTACAGCACTAAGATTGAAACAGCTGAAGGCCCCCAGTACTTTAGGGTGATGCACAGCCACCAGGTGAAGACTTGTAGGCTGTGCATGAGCCCAGAACATCTACTGAAAGAGTGCCCAGAATTCAAGTGCCATAAATGTTTGGAAAGGGGACATTTTGCACGAGACTGCAATGCTGTCAGGTGTCCGGATTGCCAAGAAATTTTAAATAAATGTGAATGCTGGATGGAGGGGGTGGTAGGTGGAAGGAAAGAACAGGTGGACAGACAGGTGCATGAAGAAAACAATGATGAAGGACATTGTGATGAAAGACATGAAGAAGACAAATTACAACCAAAGGAAACAGAGGAAGGAACAAACAACAGACAGGAAGGAGAAGGAGAAAAAGAAAAAGAAAATAACAATGAACAAATAAGAGAAGAGGACACACAAATTACACCGATGGACATATCTTCAATTCATGGACAAAAAGGAAAAGAACAAGACAAAGAAACTGATAACGAAGGAGAAATTAGTATGGAGGAGGATGAGAAGGAAAAGGCGGAGAGGGGAAAAATACGAAGAAGATCGCTAAAGGTAAAGCCAAATATAGAAAGTTCAAGAAAAAAAGTGAAATGTTTAAATAGGTTTGAGGTGTTAAAGGAATTGGAGGAGAAAGACTGAGAATGATGGGTTTTAGATATTTATTATTTTTCTTTTTAATGGTTTTAAGTGTTGTGACTTTTAATGCAAGAGGACTTTTGAACTTAAAGAAATTTGAAAATATAAAAGAAAAATGTTAAAGAGAAGACATTATTGTACTACAGGAAACAAACTGGAGAGGAAATGTAATGAATGAATATAAAAAGAGATGGGGAGGAGGGATTTTGTACAATAATGGAGATGGGAGGTTTGGGAGAGGTGTGGCTTTTTTAATGAAGGATGATGTTTTTAAAGCAAGTCAAATTTTATACAAAGATACGATGGGTAAATGTATGGTTGTAGAGACAAAACATGAAGGAAGGGAATTGATTTTAGTAAATGTACATGCACCAACGGAGGAGAAGGAAAAGAAAGAGTTTTTTTATGTTTTAAGTAGTTTTGTAAAGAAGTATAAAGAAATAATAATGATGGGGGATTTTAATACGGTTTTTAGTAAACAAGACATGGCAGATGGAATGGTTTTTAAAACTGACAAAGGGAGAAAAGAATTAAAAGCTTTAATGGCAGAAAATAATATGATAGATGTGTGGAGAGAAAGAAATGAAAAGAAAAAAGAGTTTTCAAGAAGGCAAATAGTGGGGCAGTTTGTGTGTGAAACAAGAATTGATTTTATTTTATGTACAAGAAATGTGGAGAATTTTATAGAAAATATTAAGTATGAAGAAACAAGTTTTAGCGATCACAAGTTCTTATTTTTTAAATTGGATTGGAATAAAGTGCAAAGAGGGCCAGGAATATGGGTTTTAAATACAAAAATGTTAGAAAATGAAGACTATGTATTAAAGGTTAAAGAAATTATAGAAAAAGAAAAGGAAAATGAAATGTATGAAGAAGATAAGAGAATTTGGTGGGAGAATGTAAAGTTTTTAATAAAAAAATTCTCAATTAAGTATTGTAGCATAATACGCAAATGCAAAAGATACAACGAAAAAAAAATAAAGGAATGTTTGGAAGCGGAATTGAATAAAGAAAATAAAGATATACAAAAGATAAAGGAAATGGATGAAAAACTGAAGGAAATAGAGGAAAAAGAATATGAGGGGGCGAGGTTAAGGAGCAAAGCTAAATATACTGTGGAGGGAGAAAAGTGCACAAAGTTTTTTTTTGATTTGGAAAAAAAGAGAGGGAAAGCTGAAACAATAAAACAGGTAAGAGGGAAAAATGGGGAAGTTGTAGAGGGGAATGAAAAGATTTTAGAAGAAATAAAGAATTTTTATGAAGATCTTTTTAGTGCCAGGGGTGTAGAAGAAAACGAAAAAATTGAATTGTTGAATCGAATAAAAGTAAAAGTGAGTAAGGAAGATAAAAAAGAATGCGATCAAAAAATTGGTGAAGAAGAGATTGAAAGAGCAATACAGCAGCTGAATAAACAGAAAAGTCCAGGAATAGATGGTTTGGGAAGTGAATTTTATATATGTTTTAAAGAGATTTTAACCAAGATTTTAAATGAAGTTTTTAGTGAGATTTTTGAAAAAGAAGAAGTTAATGAAAGAATGGGGATGGGGATAACAAAACTGATATATAAAAGGAAAGGAGAAAAGGTAGATTTAAAAAACTATAGGCCGATCACAATGCTTAACACAGATTTTAAGATTTTATCAAAGGTTTTAGCAAACAGGTTAAAGGAAGTAATGCCAAGTATAATCGAAACAAACCAAGCATACGGAGTAAAAGGAAGGGATATAGCGGATATAACAATGAGTAAAAGAGACACAATATGGTATATGAAAGAACTAAATGAAGATGGTTACATAATTAGTCTAGATTTTGAAAAAGCATTTGATCGGGTTGAACACGAGTATTTATTTGATGTTTTAAAGAAATTTGGTTTTGGGGGAGATTTTATCAAATATATTGAGATTTTATATAAGGGCGCTTTAACGAGAATAAAGTGTAATGGGTTTTTAACAGAATGTTTTAAAATCACAAGATCGATAAGACAGGGTTGTCCGCTTTCGGCATTATTATATTCACTTGTATCGGAACCGTTAGGATTGGCCATAAAACAAAAAGAAGGAATAATTGGAATTGAAATTGAGGAAAATAATGCTGAGGGAAAGGTTTTTCAATATGCTGATGACACAACGATAATAGTAAAAGGAAAGGAGAGCATCAAAGAAGTTATGAATGTTGTAGAGGAATATTGTAAAGGATCTGGGAGTAAAGTAAATGAAGAAAAGACGGTATATATGAGATTTGGTAAAGCAATGGTTTTAAAGGATAGTTTTAATTTTAAGGAAGTGGAAGAAATTAGGATTTTAGGAATTTTAATGGGTAAAAATGAGATGAAAGTAAGAGATGAAATGTGGGTGGAACTAGTAACAGGAATAGAGAGAAGGTTAAATTTTTGGAAATTAAGAACTTTAAACTTAAAAGGGAAGGTTTTAGTATTGAATGTTTTAATGGTGTCTAAGCTATGGAATGTTTTATATGTGTCGCATATGCCAATGTGGACAGAAAAGAGGTTGAAGAAATGTTTTCTTGACTTTTTATGGGAGGGGAAGCCAGCAAGAATAGCTTTTAATACGATTTTAGGGGCGGTAGAGAAGGGGGGTTTAGGTTTAATAGATGTGGAACAGAGGAAAAATAGTTTGAGAGTAAAAGTAGTGAAGAAATACCTACAAGATGAGGACAAACCAGAGTGGAAAAAGACGATGAAATATTTTTTAAACAAATGTGGGGATCTTAACATGGGGGATGGAATTTTATGGATGAAAACGAAGAATTGGATGACAGAAAATTTACCAGAGTTTTATAGAGAAATTTTAAGTGCTTGGGGAAAATTTTTAGATAAAGTTGAGTTTGATCCACATGGGAGAGAACACATTTTAAATCAACCTCTGTTCTTAAACCAAAACATTTTAAAACAAGACAAAGGGATTTTTTTAAAGAAATGGATGGAAGTGGGGATAACAAGAGTGAGAGATGTATTGTATGAATTTAAAGAAGGTTTTTTACCGACACAATTTATTATAGATGCAATGGAGGAGGCAAAAGAGGATTACAGTGAACAAGACATAAAAAATAAATATGAAATCATTAAAAGCGCAATACCCAAAGAGTGGATTAAAAGAATAGAATGTATGGAAGAAGAGCCAAAAGAGAAATGTATTTACGTGAAATTAGGGGAAAAACTGTATGATTTTAAGGAATGTACTCTGAAAATGATTTATTGTTCTTTTAGAGATGGTGTTTTTAAAGAGCCTATTGCAAATGGATACTGGATGCAGAAATTCAAAGATTTAAAAAAAGAGTATATATGGAGAAACATGACAGGGAAGTGTGTGGAAACTAAATTGGGATGTTTGGAGTATTTTATAAGGCATAAAGTGGTTTTTACTGAGATTATTTTAAATAAAATAGGAAGGGAAGAAAATGCTCTGTGTAAAGTGTGCCAGGAAAAGGAAGAGGGGATTTTACATATGTTTTTATATTGTAGAGAACTGGAGGAGTTTTTAAGAAAATGTAAATGTTTAATTAAAGATGTGACTGAAGACTGGGATGAAAATGTAATGGAATGGAACAGAGTGGTGATGTTTGGTTGGGAAAAAACGTGTCAAAACAAAAATTTTATTAATCTGTGTGTAATGCTAATGAAAAGTGCAATATGGGAGAGAAGAACTGTGGCTAAAAAGGAAATCATTGTGTTGGATGTTTGGACTGTGTTTAAAAGGAAAACCGAATTATATATTGAAAGGCTGTATGTGTATTTTAAAGGTGTAAATGTGTTGGATTATTTTTATGATGTTTTTACCCCAAAAGTTTATTGTGTTTTAAATGATTCAATGTGGAAGCTGCCAGGAAGTGAAGGACATTTTTAAATTATCTATGTAAAGGAAAGATGTGTAATGTAGAGATGTGTATAGAAGAAATGCTGTATTTTCTATTGCTTGTGTTTAATCTATTGTACTTTATTTGAAATTTCTTTAATAAAAAAAAAAAAAAAAAAAAAAAAAAAAAAAGGCTATGGCTGATCTCGTCTGATCTCGGAAGCTAAGCAGGCTTGGGCCTGGTTAGTACTTGGATGGGAGACCGCCTGGGAGTACCAGGTGCTGTAAGCTTTTTGGAAATTTTTCACTAAGTATTTAATAATTTTGCAAAAAAATAAAAAAAAATAGAGTCAATGCCCGATCTCTGAAAATTAGCAGGTTTGGGCCTGGTTAGTGCTTGGATGGGAGACCGCCTTGGAATACCAGGTGCTTTAAGCTTTTTGGAAATTTTTCAGTAATTATATAATAATCTTGCCAAAAAAAAAAATTGTGTCATTGCCCAATCTCTGAATATTAGCAGGTTTGGGCCTGGTTAGTACTTGGATGGGAGACCGCCTTGGAATAGCAAGGTGCTTTAAGCTTTTTGGAAATTGTTCACTAAGTATATAATAATCTTGCAAAAAAAAAAAAAGACTCAATGCCCGATCTCTGAATCTTAGCAGGTTTAGGTCTGGTTAGTACTTGGATGAGAGACCGCCTGGGAATACCAGGTGCTTTAAGCTTTTTGGAAATTTTTCACTAAGTATTTAATAATTTTGAAAAAAAAAAAAAAAATAGAGTCAATGCCCGATCTCTGAATATTAGCAGGTTTGGGCCTGGTTAGTGCTTGGATGGGAGACCGCCTTGGAATACCAGGTGCTTTAAGCTTTTTGGAAATTTTTCAGTAATTATATAACAATCTTGCCAAAAAAAAAAATTGTGTCATTGCCCAATCTCTGAATATTAGCAGGTTTGGGCCTGGTTAGTACTTGGATGGGAGACCGCCTTGGAATAGCAAGGTGCTTTAAGCTTTTTGGAAAATTTTCACTAAGTATTTAATAATTTTGCAAAAAAATAAAAAAAATAGAGTCAATGCCCGATCTCTGAATATTAGCAGGTTTGGGCCTTGTTAGTGCTTGGATGGGAGACGGCCTGGGAATACCAGGTGCTTTAAGCTTTTTGGAAATTTTTCAGTAATTATATAATAATCTTGCCAAAAAAAAAAATAGTGTCATTGCCCGATCTCTGAATATTAGCAGGTTTGGGCCTGGTTAGTACTTGGATGAGAGACCGCCTTGGAATAGCAAGGTGGTTTAAGCTTTTTGGAAATTTTTCAGAAAGTATATAATAATCTTGCAAAAAAAAAAAAAAAAGAAAAATTGTCAATGCCTGATCTCTGAATCTTAGCAGGTTTAGGTCTGGTTAGTACTTAGATGAGAGACCGCCTGGGAATACCAGGTGCTTTAAGCTTTTTGGAAATTTTTCACTAAGTATATAATAATCTTGCAAAAAAAAAAAATTGTCAATGCCCGATCTCTGAATCTTAGCAGGTTTAGGTCTGGTTAGTACTTAGATGAGAGACCGCCTGGGAATACCAGGTGCTTTAAGCTTTTGGGTTTTCTTTCCTACTTATACAATGTACTGGCGATTAGAATGGCTGATCTTTAAATAGCCCTCTCTTTGCAGCAACCTTCGCTTACGGCCATACAAACCTGGCTATGGCTGATCTCGTCTGATCTTGGAAGCTAAGCAGGCTTGGGCCTGGTTAGTACTTGGATGGGAGACCGCCTGGGAGTACCAGGTGCTTTAAGCTTTTTGGAAATTTTTCACTAAGTATTTAATAGTTTTGCAAAAAAAAAAAAAAAAAATAGAGTCAATGACCGATCTCTGAATATTAGCAGGTTTGGGCCTGGTTAGTGCTTGGATGGGAGACCGCCTTGGAATACCAGGTGCTTTAAGCTTTTTGGAAAATTTTCAGTAATTATATAACAATCTTGCCAAAAAAAAATTGTGTCATTGCCCAATCTCTGAATATTAGCAGATTTGGGCCTGGTTAGTACTTGGATGGGAGACCGCTTTGGAATAGCAAGGTGCTTTAAGCTTTTTGGAAATTTTTCACTAAGTATTTAATAATTTTGCAAAAAAATAAAAAAAATAGAGTCAATGCCCGATCTCTGAATATTAGCAGGTTTGGGCCTGGTTAGTGCTTGGATGGGAGACCGCCTTGGAATACCAGGTGCTTTAAGCTTTTTGGAAATTTTTCAGTAATTATATAATAATCTTGCCAAAAAAAAAATTGTGTCATTGCCCAATCTCTGAATATTAGCAGGTTTAGGTCTGGTTAGTACTTAGATGAGAGACCGCCTGGGAATACCAGGTGCTTTAAGCTTTTGGGTTTTCTTTCCTACTTATACAATGTACTGGCGATTAGAATGGCTGATCTTTAAATAGCCCTCTCTTTGCAGCAACCTTCGCTTACGGCCATACCAACCTGGCTATGGCTGATCTCGTCTGATCTCGGAAGCTAAGCAGGCTTGGGCCTGGTTAGTACTTGGATGGGAGACCGCCTGGGAGTACCAGGTGCTTTAAGCTTTTTTGAAATTTTTCACTAAGTATTTAATAGTTTTGCAAAAAAAAAAAAAAAAAATAGAGTCAATGACCGATCTCTGAATATTAGCAGGTTTGGGCCTGGTTAGTGCTTGGATGGGAGACCGCCTTGGAATAACAGGTGCTTTAAGCTTTTTGGAAAATTTTCAGTAATTATATAACAATCTTGCCAAAAAAAAAATTGTGTCATTGCCCAATCTCTGAATATTAGCAGATTTGGGCCTGGTTAGTACTTGGATGGGAGACCGCCTTGGAATAGCAAGGTGCTTTAAGCTTTTTGTAAATTTTTCACTAAGTATTTAATAATTTTGCAAAAAAATAAAAAAATAGAGTCAATGCCCGATCTCTGAATATTAGCAGGTTTGGGCCTGGTTAGTGCTTGGATGGGAGACGGCCTGGGAATACCAGGTGCTTTAAGCTTTTTGGAAAATTTTCAGTAATTATATAATAATCTTGCCAAAAAGAAAAATAGTGTCATTGCCCAATCTCTGAATATTAGGAGGCTTGGGCCTGGTTAGTACTTGGATGGGAGACCGCCTGGGAGTACCAGGTGCTGTAAGCTTTTTGGAAATTTTTCACTAAGTATTTAATAATTTTGCAAAAAAATAAAAAAAATAGAGTCAATGCCCGATCTCTGAATATTAGCAGGTTTGGGCCTGGTTAGTGCTTGGATGGGAGACCGCCTTGGAATACCAGGTGCTTTAAGCTTTTTGGAAATTTTTCAGTAATTATATAATAATCTTGCCAAAAAAAAAATTGTGTCATTGCCCAATCTCTGAATATTAGCAGGTTTGGGCCTGGTTAGTACTTGGATGGGAGACCGCCTGGGAATACCAGGTGCTTTAAGCTTTTTGGAAATTTTTCAGTAATTATATAATAATCTTGCCAAAAAAAAAATAGTGTCATTGCCCGATCTCTGAATATTAGCAGGTTTGGGCCTGGTTAGTACTTGGATGGGAGACCGCCTTGGAATAGCAAGGTGCTTTAAGCTTTTTGGAAATTTTTCAGTAATTATATAATAATCTTGCAAAAAAAAAAAAAAAGAGTCAATGCGCGATCTCTGAATCTTAGCAGGTTTAGGTCTGGTTAGTACTTGGATGAGAGACCGCCTGGGAATACCAGGTGCTTTAAGCTTTTTGGAAATTTTTCAGTAATTATATAATAATCTTGCCAAAAAAAAAAAGTGTCATTGCCCGATCTCTGAATATTAGCAGGTTTGGGCCTGGTTAGTACTTGGATGAGAGACCGCCTTGGAATAGCAAGGTGCTTTAAGCTTTTTGGAAATTTTTCAGTAAGTATATAATAATCTTGCAAAAAAAAAAAAAAAAAAGAAAAATTGTCAATGCCTGATCTCTGAATCTTAGCAGGTTTAGGTCTGGTTAGTACTTAGATGAGAGACCGCCTGGGAATACCAGGTGCTTTAAGCTTTTTGGAAATTTTTCACTAAGTATATAATAATCTTGCAAAAAAAAAAAATTGTCAATGCCCGATCTCTGAATCTTAGCAGGTTTAGGTCTGGTTAGTACTTAGATGAGAGACCGCCTGGGAATACCAGGTGCTTTAAGCTTTTGGGTTTTCTTTCCTACTTATACAATGTACTGGCGATTAGAATGGCTGATCTTTAAATAGCCCTCTCTTTGCAGCAACCTTCGCTTACGGCCATACCAACCTGGCTATGCCCGATCTCGTATGATCTCGGAAGCTAAGCTTGGATGGGAGACCGCCTGGGAATACTAGGTGCTGTAAGCTTTTGGGTTTTCTTCCCTACTTATACAATGTACTGGCGATTAGAATGGCTGATCTTTAAATAGCCCTCTCTTTGCAGCAACCTTCGCTTATGGCCATACCAACCTGGCTATGCCTGATCTCGTCTGATCTCGGAAGCTAAGCAGGCTTGGGCCTGGTTAGTACTTGGATGGGAGACCGCCTGGGAGTACCAGGTGCTGTAAGCTTTTTGGAAATTTTTCACTAAGTATTTAATAATTTTGCAAAAAAATAAAAAAAAATAGAGTCAATGCCCGATCTCTGAATATTAGCAGGTTTGGGCCTGGTTAGTGCTTGGATGGGAGACCGCCTTGGAATACCAGGTGCTTTAAGCTTTTTGGAAATTTTTCAGTAATTATATAATAATCTTGCCAAAAAAAAAAATTGTGTCATTGCCCAATCTCTGAATATTAGCAGGTTTGGGCCTGGTTAGTACTTGGATGAGAGACCGCCTGGGAATACCAGGTGCTTTAAGCTTTTTGGAAATTTTTCAGTAATTATATAATAATCTTGCCAAAAAAAAAAAGTGTCATTGCCCGATCTCTGAATATTAGCAGGTTTGGAACTGGTTAGTACTTGGATGGGAGACCGCCTTGGAATAGCAAGGTGCTTTAAGCTTTTTGGAAATTTTTCAGTAAGTATATAATAATCTTGCAAAAAAAAAAAAAAGAAAAATTGTCAATGCCCGATCTCTGAATCTTAGCAGGTTTAGGTCTGGTTAGTACTTAGATGAGAGACCGCCTGGGAATACCAGGTGCTTTAAATTTTTGGGTTTTCTTTCCTACTTATATAATGTACTGGCCATTAGAATGACTGATCTTTAAATAGCCCTCTCTTTGCAGCAACCTTCGCTTACGGCCATACCAACCTGGCTATGCCCGATCTCGTCTGATCTCGGAAGCTAAGCAGGTTTGGGCCTGGTTAGTGCTTGGATGGGAGACCGCCTTGGAATACCAGGTGCTTTAAGCTTTTTGGAAATTTTTCAGTAATTATATAATAATCTTGCCAAAAAAAAAAATGTGTCATTGCCCAATCTCTGAATATTAGCAGGTTTGGGCCTGGTTAGTACTTGGATGGGAGACCGCCTGGGAATACTAGGTGCTGTAAGCTTTTGGGTTTTCTTCCCTACTTATACAATGTACTGGTGATTAGAATGGCTGATCTTTAAATAGCCCTCTCTTTGCAGCAACCTTCGCTTATGGCCATACCAACCTGGCTATGCCTGATCTCGTCGGATCTCGGAAGCCAAGCTTGGGCCTGGTTAGTACTTGGTTAGTACAATCAGGCCAGGAACACACTGAACAAAGAGATTAGAGCGGCTAAAAAGACCTACGCTAAAAAGTTGGAAGACCAGTTTACTTCCAACGACTCTACTTCAGTTTGGAGAGGACTGAGAGCCATCACAAACTACAAGACACCATCCCCTTGCACTGAGGCTAATCAACGACTTGCTAACGACCTGAATGAGTTTTATTGTAGATTTGAAACCCCCAACACCCACTCTGACCATCTCCCTACACAACCATTAACACCTGCAATCCCCCTCTCCATACCTCCTGCTCTTCAAATCTGTGAAGATGATGTGCGCCAGGTCTTCAAGAAAAACAAAAGAAGAAAAGCACCAGGCCCAGATGGCGTTACACCAGCCTGTCTGAAAATCTGTGCTGACCAGCTGGCCCCCATCTTTTCACAGATCTTCAACAGATCTCTGGAGTTGTGTGAAGTGCCTTCCTGCTTCAAACGCTCCACCATAATCCCCATTCCAAAGAAACCCAAGATAACAGGACTTAACGACTACAGACCTGTGGCTCTAACGTCTGTCGTCATGAAGTCGTTTGAAAAACTGGTTCTGGCTTATCTGAAGGACATCACTGGACCCTTACTGGACCCCCTGCAGTTTGCGTACCGAGCAAACAGGTCCGTGGATGATGCAATCAACATGGCATTGCACTTCATCCTGCAACATCTGGACAAAACAGGGACTTATGTGAGGATCATGTTTGTGGACGTTAGTTCGGCTTTCAACACCATCATCCCAACAACCCTCCAGACCAAACTGACCCAGCTCTCTGTTCCTAGCTCTATCTGTCAGTGGATCACCAGCTTTCTGACAGATAGGCAACAGTTAGTGAGACTGGGGAAATTCATGTCAAACAGCTGCTCCACCAACACTGGTGCCCCTCAGGGATGTGTTCTCTCCCCTCTGCTCTTCTCCCTGTACACCAACGACTGCACCTCTAAAGACCCCTCTGTCAAGCTCCTGAAGTTTGCAGACGACACTACAGTCATCGGCCTCATCCAGGACGGTGACGAGTCTGCTTACAGACAGGAGGTTGAGCAGCTGGCTGTCTGGTGCAGTCTTAACAACCTGGAGCTGAACACGCTCAAAACAGTGGAGATGACTGTGGACTTTAGGAGAAACCCCCCGGCACTTTCCCCACTCACCATCATGAACAGCACTGTGGCTGCAGTGGAGTCATTCAGATTCCTGGGAACCACCATCTCTCAGGATCTGAAGTGGGACAATCACATTGGCTCCATTGTGAAAAAAGCCCAACAAAGGTTGTACTTTGTCAGCTGAGGAAGTTTAACCTGCCACAGGAGCTGCTGAAACAGTTCTACTCAGCCGTCATTGAGTCAGTCCTGTGTACTTCAATTACTGTCTGGTTTGGTTCAGCTACAAATCAGATATCAGAAGACTACAGAGAACTGTTCGGACTGCTGAAAGGATTATTGGTGCTCCCCTGCCCACCCTCAAAGAACTGTACACATCCAGAGTGAGGAAAAGGACTCAGAAAATCACTCTGGATCCCTCACATCCAAGTCACCCCATCTTTGAACTTTTGCCATCTGGCCGGCGCCTCAGAGCCGCATATACAAGAACAGCAAGACACAAGAATAGTTTCTTCCCCCAGGCAATCTACCTCATGAACAGTTAAATGTTTCCCACTTAAACTTATGCTTATGCAAAAATGTGCAATATCCTTATATTTATTTGTTACCCCTCCATCCTAGAACATTCCTGCATCTCACTCAATCCTATTCCATTATCATTTATAGCACAATTGTTTATACACTTATTTATTTGCCAATTTGTAATTCTCCTGTAATTGTTTTTTTTTATTTTTTATTTTTTTTTATTTTTTTTTATTTAAATTTTTTTTTTTTTTTTTTTTTTTTTTTGTCTGTGTGTTGTTGTCTCTGTGTACTGGAAGCTTATGTCACTAAAACAAATTCCTTGTATGCGCAAGCATACTTGACAATAAAGCTCTTTCTGATTCTCATTCTGATTCTGATTCTGATTCTGATTTCTGATTCTGATGGGAGACCGTCTGGGAGTACCAGGTGCTGTAAGCTTTTTGGAAATTTTTCACTAAGTATATAATAATCTTGCAAAAAAAAAAAAAAAAAAGTCAATGCCCGATCTCTGAATCTTAGCAGGCTTAGGTCTGGTTAGTACTTGGATGAGAGACCGCCTGGGAATACCAGGTGCTTTAAGCTTTTTGGAAATTTTTCAGTAATTATATAATAATCTTGCCAAAAAAAAAAAATAGAGTCAATGCCCAATCTCTGAATATTAGCAGGTTTGGGCCTGCTTAGTACTTGGATGGGAGACCGCCTTGGAATAGCAAGGTGCTTTAAGCTTTTTGGAAATTTTTCACTAAGTATATAATAATCTTGCAAAAAAAAAAAAAAAAAAAAGTCAATGCCCGATCTCTGAATCTTAGCAGGTTTAGGTCTGGTTAGTACTTGGATGAGAGACCACCTTGGAATAGCAAGGTGCTTTAAGCTTTTTGGAAATTTTTCACTAAGTATATAATAATCTTGCAAAAAAAAAAAAAAAGAGTCAATGCCCAATCTCTGAATATTAGCAGGTTTGGGCCTGGTTAGTACTTGGATGGGAGACCGCCTTGGAATAGCAAGGTGCTTTAAGCTTTTTGGAAATTTTTCACTAAGTATATAATAATCTTGCAAAAAAAAAAAAAGAGTCAATGCGCGATCTCTGAATCTTAGCAGGTTTAGGTCTGGTTAGTACTTGGATGAGAGACCGCCTGGGAATACCAGGTGCTTTAAGCTTTTTGGAAATTTTTCAGTAATTATATAATAATCTTGCAAAAAAAAAATAAATAGTGTCATTGCCCGATCTCTGAATATTAGCAGGTATGGGCCTGGTTAGTACTTGGATGGGAGACTGCCTTGGAATAGCAAGGTGCTTTAAGCTTTTTGGAAATTTTTCACTAAGTATATAATAATCTTGCAAAAAAAAGAGTCAATGCCCAATCTCTGAATATTAGCAGGTTTGGGCCTGGTTAGTACTTGGATGGGAGACCGCCTTGGAATAGCAAGGTTCTTTAAGCTTTTTGGAAATTTTTCAGTAAGTATATAATAATCTTGCAAAAAAAAAAAAGAGTCAATGCCCGATCTCTGAATCTTAGCAGGTTTAGGTCTGGTTAGTACTTGGATGAGAGACCGCCTGGGAATACCTGGTTCTTTAAGCTTTTGGGTTTTCTTTCCTACTTATATAATGTACTGGCCATTAGAATGGCTGATCTTTAAATAGCCCTCTCTTTGCAGCAACCTTCGCTTACGGCCATACCAACCTGGCTATGCCCGATCTCGTCTGATCTCGGAAGCTAAGCAGGTTTGGGCCTGGTTAGTACTTGGATGGGAGACCGCCTGGGAGTACCAGGTGCTGTAAACTTTTTGGAAATTTTTCACTAAGTATTTAATAATTTTGCAAAAAAATAAAAAAAATAGAGTCAATGCCCGATCTCTGAATATTAGCAGGTTTGGGCCTGGTTAGTACTTGGATGGGAGAACACCTTGGAATAGCAAGGTGCTTTAAGCTTTTTGGAAATTTTTCACTAAGTATATAATAATCTTGCAAAAAAAAAAAAAAAGAGTCAATGCCCGATCTCTGAATCTTAGCAGGTTTAGGTCTGGTTAGTACTTGGATGAGAGATCGCCTGGGAATACCAGGTGCTTTAAGCTTTTTGGAAATTTTTCAGTAATTATATAATAATCTTGCCAAAAAAAAAAAAATAGTGTCATTGCCCGATCTCTGAATATTAGCAGGTTTGGGCCTGGTTAGTACTTGGATGGGAGACCGCCTTGGAATAGCAAGGTTCTTTAAGCTTTTTGGAAATTTTTCAGTAAGTATATAATAATCTTGCAAAAAAAAAAAGAGTCAATGCCCGATCTCTGAATCTTAGCAGGTTTAGGTCTGGTTAGTACTTGGATGAGAAACCGCCTGGGAATACCTGGTGCTTTAAGCTTTTGGGTTTTCTTTCCTACTTATATAATGTACTGGCCATTAGAATGACTGATCTTTAAATAGCCCTCTCTTTGCAGCAACCTTAGCTTACGGCCATACCAACCTGGCTATGCCCGATCTCGTCTGATCTCGGAAGCTAAGCAGGTTTGGGCCTGGTTAGTACTTGGATGGGAGACCGCCTGGGAATACTAGGTGCTGTAAGCTTTTAGGTTTTCTTCCCTACTTATACAATGTACTGGCGATTAGAATGGCTGATCTTTAAATAGCCCTCTCTTTGCAGCAACCTTCGCTTATGGCCATACCAACCTGGCTTTGCCTGATCTCGTCTGATCTGGGAAGCTAAGCAGGCTTGGGCCTGGTTAGTATTTGGATGGGAGACCGCCTGGGAGTACCAGGTGCTGTAAGCTTTTTGGAAATTTTTCACTAAGTATATAATAATCTTGCAAAAAAAAAAAAAAAAAGAGTCAATGCCCGATCTCTGAATCTTAGCAGGTTTAGGTCTGGTTAGTACTTAGATGAGAGACCGCCTGGGAATACCAGGTGCTTTAAGCTTTTGGGTTTTCTTTCCTACTTCTATACTGTACTGGCCATTAGAATGACTGATCTTTAAATAGCCCTCTCTTTGCAGCAACCTTCGCTTACGGCAATACCAACCTGGCTATGCCCGATCTCGTCTGATCTCGGAAGCAAAGCAGGTTTGGGCCTGGTTAGTACTTGGATGGGAGACCGCCTGGGAATACTAGGTGCTGTAAGCTTTTGGGTTTTCTTCCCTACTTACACAATGTACTGGCGATTAGAATGGCTGATCTTTAAATAGCCCTCTCTTTGCAGCAACCTTCGCTTATGGCCATACCAACCTGGCTATGCCTGATCTCGTCTGATCTCGGAAGCTAAGCAGGCTTGGGCCTGGTTAGTACTTGGATGGGAGACCGCCTGGGAGTACCAGGTGCTGTAAGCTTTTTGGAAATTTTTCACTAAGTATATAATAATCTTGCAAAAAAAAAAAAAAAAGAGTCAATGCCCGGTCTCTATATCTTAGCAGGTTTAGGTCTGGTTAGTACTTGGATGAGAGACCGCCTGGGAATACCAGGTGCTTTAAGCTTTTTGGAAATTTTTCAGTAATTATATAATAATCTTGCCAAAAAAAAAAAATAGTGTCATTGCCCGATCTCTGAATCTTAGCAGGTTTAGGTCTGGTTAGTACTTGGATGGGAGACCGCCTGGGAGTACCAGGTGCTGTAAGCTTTTTGGAAATTTTTCACTAAGTATATAATAATCTTGCAAAAAAAAAAAAAAGAGTCAATGCCCGATCTCTGAATCTTAGCAGGTTTAGGTCTGGTTAGTACTTGGATGAGAGACCGCCTTGGAATAGCAAGGTGCTTTAAGGTTTTTGGAAATTTTTCAGTAAGTATATAATAATCTTGCCAAAAAAAAAAAAATAGTGTCATTGCCCGATCTCTGAATCTTAGCAAGTTTAGGTCTGGTTAGTACTTGGATGAGAGACCGCCTGGGAATACCTGGTGCTTTAAGCTTTTGGGTTTTCTTTCCTACTTATATAATGTACTGGCCATTAGAATGGCTGATCTTTAAATAGCCCTCTGTTTGCAGTAACCTTCGCTTACGGCCATACCAACCTGAGGGCGCTAGAGAGCTACAGGAAGTGTTGGCTGCAGTTGGGAGAGGAAGGCTCTCCTCCATTTTGTGTTTTTCTATTTGTGGTTGTTTTGTTTGTTTTGTGAATCTGTGATTGTTTCTTTGGCATTTTTTCTTTTTTGAAAGCCACCTAACAGCAGCATATCGCTGTCTGGAGGGTGGTTGATCTTTTTTTTCTCAAAAATGGACGGATTGTATGGTAACGACTCGGAACTGGCTGGAGAGACTCGAATGGCAAATGACAATGGACTGGCAGGAGGAACACGCACGGCAAGCGACACTGGACTGGCTGGAGGAACACGCATGGCAATCGACACTGGACTGGCTGGAGGAACAAGCATGGCAAACAACACTGGACTGGCTGGAGGAACACGCATGGTAAACGACACTAGAATGGCTGGAGGAACAAGTATGGCAAACGACAATGGACTGGCTGGAGGAACACGCACGGCAAATGACACTGGACTGGAGAAGCGACAAAGAGCTGGAAATGTAAAAGATCAAGAAGCAAGGAAAAGATTTGGTGAAAGAAAATATTTAAAGGAGGCAACAGTGATCGTGAGTACAGAGAATGTGATTGGTGTGAGAGGAGAGGATATAATTAAAGCAATCTCAGAAAAAATTGGAAGTGGAAAGGTGTTGGCTGTAAGACCCAGACAAGGCAAAGAATATGAACTGACATTGGAACAGGAAGAAATGTGTGTCATTTTAATCAATGGATTGACAATAAAGGGAGTGGACTGTGAAGTAAAAAAACTGCAAAATAAAGATTACGTTGTTTCCTTCATGCACCTGCCTGTCTACCTGGAGGATAAGGAAATTGTAAACAAATTGGAAGGATGGGGGGTTTCCCCCATATCTAAAATCAAAAGAAGGTGCTATCCGGACACTGACATCGAAGACGGCACAAGGTTTGTAAAGGTGAGGTTCCCCAAAGAAGTGGCATCACTCCCTTACAGCACTAAGATTGAAACAGCTGAAGGCCCCCAGTACTTTAGGGTGATGCACAGCCACCAGGTGAAGACTTGTAGGCTGTGCATGAGCCCAGAACATCTACTGAAAGAGTGCCCAGAATTCAAGTGCCATAAATGTTTGGAAAGGGGACATTTTGCACGAGACTGCAATGCTGTCAGGTGTCCGGATTGCCAAGAAATTTTAAATAAATGTGAATGCTGGATGGAGGGGGTGGTAGGTGGAAGGAAAGAACAGGTGGACAGACAGGTGCATGAAGAAAACAATGATGAAGGACATTGTGATGAAAGACATGAAGAAGACAAATTACAACCAAAGGAAACAGAGGAAGGAACAAACAACAGACAGGAAGGAGAAGGAGAAAAAGAAAAAGAAAATAACAATGAACAAATAAGAGAAGAGGACACACAAATTACACCGATGGACATATCTTCAATTCATGGACAAAAAGGAAAAGAACAAGACAAAGAAACTGATAACGAAGGAGAAATTAGTATGGAGGAGGATGAGAAGGAAAAGGCGGAGAGGGGAAAAATACGAAGAAGATCGCTAAAGGTAAAGCCAAATATAGAAAGTTCAAGAAAAAAAGTGAAATGTTTAAATAGGTTTGAGGTGTTAAAGGAATTGGAGGAGAAAGACTGAGAATGATGGGTTTTAGATATTTATTATTTTTCTTTTTAATGGTTTTAAGTGTTGTGACTTTTAATGCAAGAGGACTTTTGAACTTAAAGAAATTTGAAAATATAAAAGAAAAATGTAAAAGAGAAGACATTATTGTACTACAGGAAACAAACTGGAGAGAAAATGTAATGAATGAATATAAAAAGAGATGGGGAGGAGGGATTTTGTACAATAATGGAGATGGGAGGTTTGGGAGAGGTGTGGCTTTTTTAATGAAGGATGATGTTTTTAAAGCAAGTCAAATTTTATACAAAGATACGATGGGTAAATGTATGGTTGTAGAGACAAAACATGAAGGAAGGGAATTGATTTTAGTAAATGTACATGCACCAACGGAGGAGAAGGAAAAGAAAGAGTTTTTTTATGTTTTAAGTAGTTTTGTAAAGAAGTATAAAGAAATAATAATGATGGGGGATTTTAATACGGTTTTTAGTAAACAAGACATGGCAGATGGAATGGTTTTTAAAACTGACAAAGGGAGAAAAGAATTAAAAGCTTTAATGGCAGAAAATAATATGATAGATGTGTGGAGAGAAAGAAATGAAAAGAAAAAAGAGTTTTCAAGAAGGCAAATAGTGGGGCAGTTTGTGTGTGAAACAAGAATTGATTTTATTTTATGTACAAGAAATGTGGAGAATTTTATAGAAAATATTAAGTATGAAGAAACAAGTTTTAGCGATCACAAGTTCTTATTTTTTAAATTGGATTGGAATAAAGTGCAAAGAGGGCCAGGAATATGGGTTTTAAATACAAAAATGTTAGAAAATTAAGACTATGTATTAAAGGTTAAAGAAATTATAGAAAAAGAAAAGGAAAATGAAATGTATGAAGAAGATAAGAGAATTTGGTGGGAGAATGTAAAGTTTTTAATAAAAAAATTCTCAATTAAGTATTGTAGCATAATACGCAAATGCAAAAGATACAACGAAAAAAAAATAAAGGAATGTTTGGAAGCGGAATTGAATAAAGAAAATAAAGATATACAAAAGATAAAGGAAATGGATGAAAAACTGAAGGAAATAGAGGAAAAAGAATATGAGGGGGCGAGGTTAAGGAGCAAAGCTAAATATACTGTGGAGGGAGAAAAGTGCACAAAGTTTTTTTTTGATTTGGAAAAAAAGAGAGGGAAAGCTGAAACAATAAAACAGGTAAGAGGGAAAAATGGGGAAGTTGTAGAGGGGAATGAAAAGATTTTAGAAGAAATAAAGAATTTTTATGAAGATCTTTTTAGTGCCAGGGGTGTAGAAGAAAACGAAAAAATTGAATTGTTGAATCGAATAAAAGTAAAAGTGAGTAAGGAAGATAAAAAAGAATGCGATCAAAAAATTGGTGAAGAAGAGATTGAAAGAGCAATACAGCAGCTGAATAAACAGAAAAGTCCAGGAATAGATGGTTTGGGAAGTGAATTTTATATATGTTTTAAAGAGATTTTAACCAAGATTTTAAAGGAAGTTTTTAGTGAGATTTTTGAAAAAGAAGAAGTTAATGAAAGAATGGGGATGGGGATAACAAAACTGATATATAAAAGGAAAGGAGAAAAGGTAGATTTAAAAAACTATAGGCCGATCACAATGCTTAACACAGATTTTAAGATTTTATCAAAGGTTTTAGCAAACAGGTTAAAGGAAGTAATGCCAAGTATAATCGAAACAAACCAAGCATACGGAGTAAAAGGAAGGGATATAGCGGATATAACAATGAGTATAAGAGACACAATATGGTATATGAAAGAACTAAATGAAGATGGTTACATAATTAGTCTAGATTTTGAAAAAGCATTTGATCGGGTTGAACACGAGTATTTATTTGATGTTTTAAAGAAATTTGGTTTTGGGGGAGATTTTATCAAATATATTGAGATTTTATATAAGGGCGCTTTAACGAGAATAAAGTGTAATGGGTTTTTAACAGAATGTTTTAAAATCACAAGATCGATAAGACAGGGTTGTCCGCTTTTGGCATTATTATATTCACTTGTATCGGAACCGTTAGGATTGGCCATAAAACAAAAAGAAGGAATAATTGGAATTGAAATTGAGGAAAATAATGCTGAGGGAAAGGTTTTTCAATATGCTGATGACACAACGATAATAGTAAAAGGAAAGGAGAGCATCAAAGAAGTTATGAATGTTGTAGAGGAATATTGTAAAGGATCTGGGAGTAAAGTAAATGAAGAAAAGACGGTATATATGAGATTTGGTAAAGCAATGGTTTTAAAGGATAGTTTTAATTTTAAGGAAGTGGAAGAAATTAGGATTTTAGGAATTTTAATGGGTAAAAATGAGATGAAAGTAAGAGATGAAATGTGGGTGGAACTAGTAACAGGAATAGAGAGAAGGTTAAATTTTTGGAAATTAAGAACTTTAAACTTAAAAGGGAAGGTTTTAGTATTGAATGTTTTAATGGTGTCTAAGCTATGGAATGTTTTATATGTGTCGCATATGCCAATGTGGACAGAAAAGAGGTTGAAGAAATGTTTTCTTGACTTTTTATGGGAGGGGAAGCCAGCAAGAATAGCTTTTAATACGATTTTAGGGGCGGTAGAGAAGGGGGGTTTAGGTTTAATAGATGTGGAACAGAGGAAAAATAGTTTGAGAGTGAAAGTAGTGAAGAAATACCTACAAGATGAGGACAAACCAGAGTGGAAAAAGACGATGAAATATTTTTTAAACAAATGTGGGGATCTTAACATGGGGGATGGAATTTTATGGATGAAAACGAAGAATTGGATGACAGAAAATTTACCAGAGTTTTATAGAGAAATTTTAAGTGCTTGGGGAAAATTTTTAGATAAAGTTGAGTTTGATCCACATGGGAGAGAACACATTTTAAATCAACCTCTGTTCTTAAACCAAAACATTTTAAAACAAGACAAAGGGATTTTTTTAAAGAAATGGATGGAAGTGGGGATAACAAGAGTGAGAGATGTATTGTATGAATTTAAAGAAGGTTTTTTACCGACACAATTTATTATAGATGCAATGGAGGAGGCAAAAGAGGATTACAGTGAACAAGACATAAAAAATAAATATGAAATCATTAAAAGCGCAATACCCAAAGAGTGGATTAAAAGAATAGAATGTATGGAAGAAGAGCCAAAAGAGAAATGTATTTACGTGAAATTAGGGGAAAAACTGTATGATTTTAAGGAATGTACTCTGAAAATGATTTATTGTTCTTTTAGAGATGGTGTTTTTAAAGAGCCTATTGCAAATGGATACTGGATGCAGAAATTCAAAGATTTAAAAAAAGAGTATATATGGAGAAACATGACAGGGAAGTGTGTGGAAACTAAATTGGGATGTTTGGAGTATTTTATAAGGCATAAAGTGGTTTTTACTGAGATTATTTTAAATAAAATAGGAAGGGAAGAAAATGCTCTGTGTAAAGTGTGCCAGGAAAAGGAAGAGGGGATTTTACATATGTTTTTATATTGTAGAGAACTGGAGGAGTTTTTAAGAAAATGTAAATGTTTAATTAAAGATGTGACTGAAGACTGGGATGAAAATGTAATGGAATGGAACAGAGTGGTGATGTTTGGTTGGGAAAAAACGTGTCAAAACAAAAATTTTATTAATCTGTGTGTAATGCTAATGAAAAGTGCAATATGGGAGAGAAGAACTGTGGCTAAAAAGGAAATCATTGTGTTGGATGTTTGGACTGTGTTTAAAAGGAAAACCGAATTATATATTGAAAGGCTGTATGTGTATTTTAAAGGTGTAAATATGTTGGATTATTTTTATGATGTTTTTACCCCAAAAGTTTATTGTGTTTTAAATGATTCAATGTGGAAGCTGCCAGGAAGTGAAGGACATTTTTAAATTATCTATGTAAAGGAAAGATGTGTAATGTAGAGATGTGTATAGAAGAAATGCTGTATTTTCTATTGCTTGTGTTTAATCTATTGTACTTTATTTGAAATTTCTTTAATAAAAAAAAAAAAAAAAAAAAAAAAAAAAAAGGCTATGCCCGATCTCGTCTGATCTTGGAAGCTAAGCAGGTTTGGGCCTGGTTAGTACTTGGATGGGAGACCGCCTGGGAATACTAGGTGCTGTAAGCTTTTGGGTTTTCTTCCCTACTTACACAATGTACTGGCGATTAGAATGGCTGATCTTTAAATAGCCCTCTCTTTGCAGCAACCTTCGCTTATGGCCATACCAACCTGGCTATGCCTGATCTCGTCTGATCTCGGAAGCTAAGCAGGCTTGGGCCTGGTTAGTACTTGGATGGGAGACCGCCTGGGAGTACCAGGTGCTGTAAGCTTTTTGGAAATTTTTCACTAAGTATATAATAATCTTGCAAAAAAAAAAAAAAAGAGTCAATGCCCGGTCTCTGAATCTTAGCAGGTTTAGGTCTGGTTAGTACTTGGATGAGAGACCGCCTGGGAATACCAGGTGCTTTAAGTTTTTGGAAATTTTTCAGTAATTATATAATAATCTTGCCAAAAAAAAAAAATAGTGTCATTGCCCGATCTCTGAATCTTAGCAGGTTTAGGTCTGGTTAGTACTTGGATGGGAGACCGCCTGGGAGTACCAGGTGCTGTAAGCTTTTTGGAAATTTTTCACTAAGTATATAATAATCTTGCAAAAAAAAAAAAAAAGAGTCAATGCCCGATCTCTGAATCTTAGCAGGTTTAGGTCTGGTTAGTACTTGGATGAGAGACCGCCTTGGAATAGCAAGGTGCTTTAAGGTTTTTGGAAATTTTTCAGTAAGTATATAATAATCTTGCAAAAAAAAAAAAAAAAAAAATTGTCAATGCCCGATCTCTGAATCTTAGCAGGTTTAGGTCTGGTTAGTACTTAGATGAGAGACCGCCTGGGAATACCAGGTGCTTTAAGCTTTTGGGTTTTCTTTCCTACTTATATAATGTACTGGCCATTAGAATGACTGATCTTTAAATAGCCCTCTCTTTGCAGCAACCTTCGCTTACGGCCATACCAACCTGGCTATGCCCGATCTCGTCTGATCTTGGAAGCTAAGCAGGTTTGGGCCTGGTTAGTACTTGGATGGGAGACCGCCTGGGAATACTAGGTGCTGTAAGCTTTTGGGTTTTCTTCCCTACTTATACAATGTACTGGCGTTTAGAATGGCTGATCTTTAAATAGCCCTGTCTTTGCAGCAACCTTCGCTTATGGCCATACCAACCTGGCTTTGCCTGATCTCGTCTGATCTGGGAAGCTAAGCAGGCTTGGGCCTGGTTAGTACTTGGATGGGAGACCGCCTGGGAGTACCAGGTGCTGTAAGCTTTTTGGAAATTTTTCACTAAGTATATAATAATCTTGCAAAAAAAAAAAAAAAAGAGTCAATGCCCGATCTCTGAATCTTAGCAGGTTTAGGTCTGGTTAGTACTTGGATGAGAGACCGCCTGGGAATACCAGGTGCTTTAAGCTTTTTGGAAATTTTTCAGTAATTATATAATAATCTTGCCAAAAAAAAAAAATAGTGTCATTGCCCGATCTCTGAATCTTAGCAGGTTTAGGTCTGGTTAGTACTTGGATGGGAGACCGCCTGGGAGTACCAGGTGCTGTAAGCTTTTTTGGAAATTTTTCACTAAGTATATAATAATCTTGCAAAAAAAAAAAAGAGTCAATGCCCGATCTCTGAATCTTAGCAGGTTTAGGTCTGGTTAGTGCTTGGATGAGAGACCGCCTGGGAATACCAGGTGCTTTAAGCTTTTTGGAAATTTTTCAGTAATTATATAATAATCTTGCCAAAGAAAAAAATAGTGTCATTACCCGATCTCTGAATATTAGCAGGTTTGGGCCTGGTTAGTACTTGGATGGGAGACCGCCTTGGAATAGCAAGGTGCTTTAAGCTTTTTGGAAATTTTTCACTAAGTATATAATAATCTTGCAAAAAAAGAGACAATGCCCAATCTCTGAATATGATAGTATATAATAATCTTGCAAAAAAAAAGAGTCAATGCCCCAATCTCTGAATATTAGCAGGTTTGGGCCTGGTTAGTACTTGGATGGGAGACCGCCTTGGAATAGCAAGGTGCTTTAAGCTTTTTGGAAATATTTCAGTAAGTATATAATAATCTTGCAAAAAAAAAAAAAAAAAAGAGTCAATGCCCGATTTCTGAATCTTAGCAGGTTTAGGTCTGGTTAGTACTTGGATAAGAGACCGCCTGGGAATACCAGGTGCTTTAAGCTTTTTGGAAATTTTTCACTAAGTATATAATAATCTTGCAAAAAAAAAAAAAAAATTGTCAATGCCCGATCTCTGAATCTTAGCAGGTTTAGGTCTGGTTAGTACTTAGATGAGAGACCGCCTGGGAATACCAGGTGCTTTAAGCTTTTGGGTTTTCTTTCCTACTTCTATAATGTACTGGCCATTAGAATGACTGATCTTTAAATAGCCCTCTCTTTGCAGCAACCTTCGCTTACGGCCATACCAACCTGGCTATGCCCGATCTTGTCTGATCTCGGAAGCAAAGCAGGTTTGGGCCTGGTTAGTACTTGGATGGGAGACCGCCTGGGAATACTAGGTGCTGTAAGCTTTTGGGTTTTCTTCCCTACTTACACAATGTACTGGCGATTAGAATGGCTGATCTTTAAATAGCCCTCTCTTTGCAGCAACCTTCGCTTATGGCCATACCAACCTGGCTATGCCTGATCTCGTCTGATCTCGGAAGCTAAGCAGGCTTGGGCCTGGTTAGTACTTGGATGGGAGACCGCCTGGGAATACTAGGTGCTGTAAGCTTTTGGGTTTTCTTCCCTACTTACACAATGTACTGGCGATTAGAATGGCTGATCTTTAAATAGCCCTCTCTTTGCAGCAACCTTCGCTTATGGCCATACCAACCTGGCTGTACCTGATCTCGTCTGATCTCGGAAGCTAAGCAGGCTTGGGCCTGGTTAGTACTTGGATGGGAGACTGCCTGGGAGTACCAGGTGCTGTAAGCTTTTTGGAAATTTTTCACTAAGTATATAATAATCTTGCAAAAAAAAAAAAAAAAAAAAAAAGAGTCAATGCCCGATCTCTGAATATAATAGTATATAATAATCTTGCAAAAAAAGAGTCAATGCCCAATCTCTGAATATAATAGTATATAATAATCTTGCAAAAAAAAAAGAGTCAATGCCCCAATCTCTGAATATTAGCAGGTTTGGGCCTGGTTAGTACTTGGATGGGAGACCGCCTTGGAATAGCAAGGTGCTTTAAGCTTTTTGGAAATTTTTCACTAAGTATATAATAATCTTGCAAAAAAAAAAAAAAAAGAGTCAATGCCCGATCTCTGAATCTTAGCAGGTTTAGGTCTGGTTAGTACTTGGATGAGAGACCGCTTGGGAATACCAGGTGCCTTAAGCTTTTTTGAAATTTTTCAGTAATTATATAATAATCTTGCCAAAAAAAAAAAAAATAGTGTCATTGCCCGATCTCTGAATATTAGCAGGTTTGGGCCTGGTTAGTACTTGGATGGGAGACCGCCTTTGAATAGCAAGGTGCTTTAAGCTTTTTGGAAATTTTTCACTAAGTATATAATAATCTTGCAAAAAAAAAAAAAAGACTCAATGCCCAATCTCTGAATCTTAGCAGGTTTAGGTCTGGTTAGTACTTAGATGAGAGACCGCCTGGGAATACCAGGTGCTTTAAGCTTTTGGGTTTTCTTTCCTACTTATATGATATACTGGCCATTAGAATGGCTGATCTTTAAATAGCCCTCTCTTTGCAGCAACCTTCTCTTACGGCCATACCAACCTGGCTATGCCTGATCTCGTCTGATCTCGGAAGCTAAGCAGGTTTGGGTCTGCTTAGTACTTGGATGGGAGACTGCCTGGGAGTACCAGGTGCTTTAAGCTTTTTGGAAATTTTTCAGTAATTATATAATAATCTTGCAAAAAAAAAAAAAAAAAGTCAATGCTCGATCTCTGAATCTTAGCAGGTTTAGGTCTGGTTAGTACTTGGATGAGAGACCGCCTGGGAATACCAGGTGCTTTAAGCTTTTTCGAAATTTTTCAGTAATTATATAATAATCTTGCCAAAAAAAAAAATAGTATCATTCCCCGATCTCTGAATATTAGCTGGTTTGGGCCTGGTTAGTACTTGGATGGGAGACCGCCTTGGAATAGCAAGGTGCTTTAAGCTTTTTGGAAATTTTTCAGTAAGTATATAATAATCTTGCAAAAAAAGAGTCAATGCCCAATCTCTGAATATAATAGTATATAATAATCTTGCAGAAAAAAAGAGTCAATGCCCCAATCTCTGAATATTAGCAGGTTTGGGCCTGGTTAGTACTTGGATGGGAGACCGCCTTGGAATAGCAAGGTGCTTTAAGCTTTTTGGAAATTTTTCACTAAGTATATAATAATCTTGCAAAAAAAAAAAAAAAAAAGAGTCAATGCCCGATCTCTGAATCTTAGCAGGTTTAGGTCTGGTTAGTACTTGGATGAGAGACCGCCTGGGAATACCAGGTGCTTTAAGCTTTTGGGTTTTCTTTCCTACTTATATAATGTACTGGCCATTAGAATGACTGATCTTTAAATAGCCCTCTCTTTGCAGCAACCTTCGCTTACGGCCATACCAACCTGAGGGCGCTAGAGAGCTACAGGAAGTGTTGGCTGCAGTTGGGAGAGGAAGGCTCTCCTCCATTTTTATTTTTCTGTCAGTGTTTGTTTTGTGAGTTGTTTTTGGACTTTAGTTTATTTTTTGTGTTTTTTCAGTTTTAAACCACCTAACAGCAGCATCTTGCTGGCTGGAGGGTGGTTAATTTTTTGTTTGATTTTTGTACAATGGACGGATTATTGGCAAACGACACTGGACTGGCTGGAGAGACACGCATGGCAAACGACACTGGAATGGCTGGAGAGACACGTATGGCAAACGAAACTGGACTGGCTGGAGAGACACGTATGGCAAACGACACTGGACTGCTTGGAGAGACACGTATGGCAAATGACCCTGGACTGGCTGGAGAGACACGCATGGCAAATGACCCTGGAGTGGAGTATCGACAACGAGCAGGACACGGTAAAAAACAAGATGCAAGAGATAAAATTGGTGAAAGGAAATACTTAAAGGAGGCAACTGTGATTGTGAATGTCGAGAACGTAAATGAGGTGAGAGCTGTGGATATTATTAAAGCGGTGACGGAAAAATGTGGATATGGTAAAATGTTAGCACTAAGACCAAGACAAGGAAAGGAATATGAACTGACAATGGAGAAAGAAGAAACATGTGATGAACTGACTGAGGGATTGTTAATTAAAGGAGTTAACTGTGAGATAAAGAAACTGCAAAATAGAGATTATGTTGTTTCCTTCATGCACCTGCCCGTCTACCTTGATGATAAAGACATTTTTAGAAAATTGGAGGGATGGGGAGTTAATCCCATTTCAAAATTAAAAAGAAGATGCTACCCGGGCACTGAAATAGAGGATGGAACAAGGTTTTTAAAAGTGAGATTCCCCAAGGAGGTGGCATCATTGCCCTACAGCACAAAGCTGGAAACAGCAGAAGGGCCGCAGTACTTTAGGGTGATGCACAGCCACCAGGTGAAGACCTGTAAGCTGTGCATGAGCCCGGATCATCTGCTCAAAGAATGCCCTGAATTTAAGTGTCACAAGTGCGAGGAAAGGGGACATTTCGCAAGGGATTGCAATGCGGTCAGATGCCCGGAGTGTCAAAAGATTTTAAACAAGTGTGAGTGTTGGATGGAGGGAGAGGAAGGAGGTCTGGAGCATCGGGTGGACGGACAGGTGCAAGAAGGAAACACTGAAGAGGAAGGAGATATTGATGAAGGACAAGGGGATGAAGGATTATCACAAAAGGAAACAGAAGGAGGAACAGGCAACCAAGAGGAAGAAGAAGAAGGAAAAAAGAATGATATGGATGAGGAACAAACAGCAGAACAGAATACCCAATGGACAGAAATGGAAATATCGGACAGTTTTAAAAATCTTTTGGATAATGTGGAGAGGGATGGACAGGGAATGTATGATCAAAACAAAGAAATGGACAGTGAAGAAGAAACAAGGATGGACAACATGGGAAAAGACAGAGGGGAGAGAGGACAAAGTAGAAGAAGAACATTAAAGGTAAAACCAAATGTGGAAAATGCAAGAAAAAAGTTAATGACAAGGGGCCGAGTAAAAAGTGTAAACAGATATGAAGTGTTAAGAGGGCTGGAGGGAGAAGATGGAAAATAATGGTTTTTATGTATTTATTTTTATTTATTTTAATGGTTTTAAGTTGTGTTACTTTTAATGCAAGGGGATTGATGGACATGGGTAAATTTGAAAAGGTGAAAGAAATGTGTAAAGGAGAGGATGTGATTTTATTACAAGAAACTAACTGGAGGGAAGAGTACATGACTGAAATAAGGGAAAGGTGGAGCGGAGAGATTTTATATAACAATGGTGATGGGAGGCTTGGAAGAGGAGTTGCGATTTTAATAAAAGAAAACTGTGGGGTATCATGTAAAACAATATATAATGACGTAGATGGGAAATGTATTGCGGTTGAAATGGAGTATGAGGAGAAAAAAGTTATTGTAGTTAATATTCATGCACCGACTGTAGAGAATGAAAAGAAGGAATATTTTAATGTATTAAGAGATTTTTTTAAAAAGCATAAAGAAGTTATTATGATGGGTGATTTTAATACCGTTTTCAGTAAATTAGAAATGGGTGAGGGAATGGTTTTTAAAAATGATAAAGGAAGAAAAGAACTGAAACTATTAATGGAAGAAAATAATATGATTGATGTATGGAGAGAAAGAAATGAAAAAAAGAAAGAATATTCAAGGAGGCAATTAGTAGGGAATTTTATGTGTAAGACAAGGATTGATTTTATTTTGTGTACAAGGAACATTGAAGGATATATCGGTAACATTAAATATGAAGAATCAAGCTTAAGTGACCATAAACCAATTTTTTTGCAAGTAGACTGGAGTTCAGTGAAAAGAGGGCCGGGTGTATGGGTGTTAAATGTAGAGGTTTTGAAGAATGAGGAGTATGTTTTAAGTATTAAAGAAATTATTGAAAAAGAAAAGGAGAATGAAATGTACAGTGAAGATAAAAGGATATGGTGGGAAAATGTTAAATATTTAGTTAAAAAATTCACAATAAAGTATTGCAAATTAATACAGATATGTAAGAGGAAGAAGGAGAGAGAAATAAGAGAAAATTTGGAAAAGGAATTAAATGAGAATGGGAAAGATATACAAAAAATAAAAGAATTGGAGGGAAAATTGAAAGAAATGGAAGAGAAAAAATATGAAGGAGCAAGACTAAGAAGTAAAGCTAAATATACTGTGGAGGGAGAAAAATGTACAAAATATTTCTTTGATCTAGAAAAAATACGAGGGAAAGCTGGAATGATTAAAGAAATAAGAGGAAAAAATGGTGTAGTGGTGGAAACAAATGAGGAAATATTAAAAGAAGTAAAAGCATATTATGAGAACCTGTTTAGTACTGAGGGGTTGAAGGAAGAAGAGAAATTGGAGTTACTTAAGCAAATAAAAACAACAGTAGGAGAAGTAGACAAAAAAGAGTGTGATGAAGAGATAAGAGAAGAAGAGATAAAAAGAGCAATAAGTGAATTAAACAAAAATAAAAGTCCAGGTATAGATAGTTTGGGGAGTGAATTTTATATTGTTTTTAAAGATTTTTTAACCAGTATTTTAAAAGAAGTATATGAAGAGATCTTTAAAAAAGAAGAAATGAATCAGAGAATGGGGATGGGATTATTAAAGTTGATATATAAAAGAAAAGGAGATAAAGTAGACTTAAAAAATTATAGACCAATTACAATGTTGAATACAGATCTGAAAATTTTAACAAAAGTTTTAGCCAACAGATTGAAAGAGGTAATGCCAACCATAATTGAAACAAATCAAGTGTATGGAGTTAAAGGGAAAGATATAGCGGACACAACTTTAAGTATAATAGATAGAATAAGATATATGAAAGAAAAAAACAAAAAAGGATATGTTATTAGTTTGGATTTCGAAAAGGCTTTTGATAGAGTGGAGCATGAATATTTATTTGGAATTTTAAGAAGGTACGGGTTTGGGGAAAATTTTATCAAGTGGATTACAATTTTATATAGGGGAGCAATAACAAGAATACAGTGTAATGGTTTTTTAACTGAATGTTTTAAAATTACTAGATCAATAAGACAAGGATGTCCATTATCAGCGCTTTTATATTCTTTAGTTGCAGAACCATTGGGATTAGCTATTAAAATAGACGAAGACATAAGAGGGATAAACATTGAAGGAAGTGGGGGAAATGAAAAAATATTTCAATATGCAGATGATACGACAATAATAGTTAAAGATATAGAGAGTGTTAATAAAGTAATGGAAGTAGTACAGATGTTTTGTAGGGGATCAGGAGGTAAGATAAATGAAGAAAAAACTATATATATGAGATTTGGAGGAGTGACTGTTTTAACAGAGTATTTTCATTTTAAAGAAACAAAAGAAATAAGGATTTTAGGTGTTCTAATGGGAAAAGAAGAAAGGAATGTTAAAGAAAATATGTGGGAAGAAATAGTAGGAGGTATTGAAAGAAGGTTAAATTTTTGGAAATTGAGGACATTAAGTTTAAAAGGGAAGGTTTTAATTTTAAATGTGTTAATGGTGTCAAAGTTGTGGTATGTTTTATATGTGACTGCTATGCCAATGTGGGTGGAGACAAGGTTGAATAAATGTTTTTTAGATTTTTTATGGAATAGTAAACCGTCAAGAATTGCATATAGTTCATTAATAGGAGAAATAGGGAAAGGAGGGATGGGATTAATTGATGTTGAACAGAGAAAAAATAGCTTAAGAATTAAAATAGTAAAAAAATATCTAGATGATGGTCACAAAACTGCATGGAAAAAGACAATGGAATATTTTTTAAACAAATGTGGGGATTTTAACATGGGGGATGGGATTTTATGGATGAAAACAAAGAATTGGATGACAGAGTGCTTACCAGAGTTTTATAGGGAAATGTTTAGTGCCTGGGGAAAATTTTTAGATAGACTTGAGTATGATCCACATGGGAGAGAAAACATTTTAAATCAACCTCTGTTTTTAAACCAAAACATTTTAAAACAAGACAAAGGAATTTTTTTAAAGAAATGGATGGAAGTGGGGATAACAAGAGTGAGAGATGTTTTGTATGAATTTAAAGAAGGGTTTTTACCAACACAATTTATTGTAGATGCAATGGAGGAGGCAAAAGAGGATTACAGTGAACAAGTAATAAAAAATAAATATGAAATCATTAAAAATGCAATACCTAAAGAGTGGATAAAAAGAATAGAAAGTATGGAAGGAGAGCCAAAAGAGAAATGTATTCATGTGAAATTAGGGGGAAAACTGTATGATTTTAAGGAATGTACTGTGAAAATGATTTATTGTGCTTTTAGAGATGATGTTTTTAAAGAGCCGATTGCAAATGGTTACTGGGTGCAGAAATTCAAAGATTTAAAAAAAGAGTGTATATGGAGAAACATGACGGGGAAATGTGTGGAAACAAAATTGGAATGTTTGGAGTATTTTATAAGGCATAAAGTGGTTTTTACTGATGTTATTTTAAATAAAATAGGAATGGAAGAAAATGCTCTGTGTAAAGTGTGCCAGGAAGAGGAAGAGGGGATTTTACATATGTTTTTACATTGTAGAGAGCTAGAGGACTTTTTAAGGAAATGTAAATGTTTAATTAAAGATGTGACTGAGGAGTGGGATGAAAATGTAATGGAATGGAACAGAGTTGTGATGTTTGGTTGGGAAAAAAAGTTTCAAAACAAAAGTTTCATTAATCTGTGTGTAATGCTAATGAAAAGTGCAATATGGGACAGAAGAACTGTGGCTAAAAAGGAAAAAATTGTGTTGGATGTTTGGAGGATGTTTAAAAGAAAAACAGAATTATATACTGAAAGACTGTATGTGTACTTTAAAGGTGTAAATATGTTAGACTCTTTTTATGATGTTTTTACCCCAAAAGTTTATTGTGTTTTAAATGATTTAATGTGGAAGCTGCCAGGAAGTGAAGGAGATTTTTAAATTATCTATGTAAAGGAAAGATGTGTAATGTAGGGATGTGTAAAGACAATGTTCTGTATTTTCTGTTGATTGCGTTTAATCTATTGTATTTTATTGATTGAAATTTCTTAATAAAAAAAAAAATAAAAAAATAAAAAATAAAAAAAGGCTATGCCTGATCTCGTCTGATCTCGGAAGCTAAGCAGGTTTTGGGCCTGGTTAGTACTTGGATGGGAGACCGCCTTGGAATAGCAAGGTGCTTTAAGCTTTTTGGAAGTTTTTCACTAAGTATATAATAATCTTGCAAAAAAATAAAAAAAATAGAGTCAATGCCCGATCTCTGAATCTTAGCAGGTTTAGGTCTGGTTAGTACTTGGATGAGAGACCGCCTGGGAATACCAGGTGCTTTAAGCTTTTTGGAAATTTTTCAGTAATTATATAATAATCTTGCCAAAAAAAAAAAAATAGTGTCATTGCCCGATCCCTGAATATTAGCAGGTTTGGGCCTGGTTAGTACTTGGATGGGAGACCACCTTGGAAGAGCAAGGTGCTTTAAGCTTTTTGGAAATTTTTCACTAAGTATATAATAATCTTGCAAAAAAAAAAAAAAGAGTCAATGCCCAATCTCTGAATATTAGCAGGTTTGGGCCTGGTTAGTACTTGGATGGGAGACCGCCTTGGAATAGCAAGGTGCTTTAAGCTTTTTGGAAATTTTTCACTAAGTATATAATAATCTTGCAAAAAAAAGAGTCAATGCCCAATCTCTGAATCTTAGCAGGTTTAGGTCTGGTTAGTACTTGGATGAGAGACCGCCTGGGAATACCTGGTGCTTTAAGCTTTTGGGTTTTCTTTCCTACTTATATAATGTACTGGCCATTAGAATGGCTGATCTTTAAATAGCCCTCTCTTTGCAGCAACCTTCGCTTACGGCCATACCAACCTGGCTATGCCCGATCTCGTCTGATCTCGGAAGCTAAGCAGGTTTGGTTAGTACTTGGATGGGAGACCGCCTGGGAGTACCAGGTGCTGTAAACTTTTTTGAAATTTTTCACTAAGTATTTAATAATTTTGCAAAAAAAAAAAAAAAAGAGTCAATGCCCGATCTCTGAATCTTAGCAAGTTTAGGTCTGGTTTGTACTTGGATGAGAGACCGCCTGGGAATACCAGCTGCTTTAAGCTTTTTGGAAATTTTTCAGTAATTATATAATAATCTTGCCAAAAAAAAAAAAATAGTGTCATTGCCCGATCTCTGAATATTAGCAGGTTTGGGCCTGGTTAGTACTTGGATGGGAGACCGCCTTGGAATAGCAAGGTGCTTTAAGCTTTTTGGAAATTTTTCACTAAGTATATAATAATCTTGCAAAAAAAGAGTCAATACCCAATCTCTGAATATTAGCAGGTTTGGGCCTGGTTAGTACTTGGATGGGAGACCGCCTTGGAATAGCAAGGTGCTTTAAGCTTTTTGGAAATTTTTCACTAAGTATATAATACTCTTGCAAAAAAAAAAAAAAGAGTCAATGCCCGATCTCTGAATATTAGCAGGTTTAGGTCTGGTTAGTACTTGGATGAGAGACCGCCTGGGAATACCAGGTGCTTTAAGCTTTTTGGAAATTGTTCAGTAATTATATAATAATCTTGCCAAAAAAAAAAAATAGTGTCATTGCCCGATCTCTGAATATTAGCAGGTTTGGGCCTGGTTAGTACTTGGATGGGAGACCGCCTTGGAATAGCAAGGTGCTTTAAGCTTTTTGGAAATTTTTCACTAAGTATATAATAATCTTGCAAAAAAAAAAAAAGAGTCAATGCCCAATCTCTGAATATTAGCAGGTTTGGGCCTGGTTAGTACTTGGATGGGAGACCGCCTTGGAATAGCAAGGTTCTTTAAGCTTTTTGGAAATTTTTCAGTAAGTATATAATAATCTTGCAAAAAAAAAAAGAGTCAATGCCCGATCTCTGAATCTTAGCAGGTTTAGGTCTGGTTAGTACTTGGATGAGAGACCGCCTGGGAATACCTGGTGCTTTAAGCTTTTGGGTTTTCTTTCCTACTTATATAATGTACTGGCCATTAGAATGGCTGATCTTTAAATAGCCCTCTCTTTGCAGCAACCTTCGCTTATGGCCATACCAACCTGGCTATGCCCGATCTCGTCTGATCTCGGAAGCTAAGCAGGTTTGGGCCTGGTTAGTACTTGGATGGGAGACTGCCTGGGAGTACCAGGTGCTGTAAACTTTTTTGAAATTTTTCACTAAGTATTTAATAATTTTGCAAAAAAAAAAAAAAGAGTCAATGCCCGATCTCTGAATCTTAGCAGGTTTAGGTCTGGTTAGTACTTGGATGAGAGACCGCCTGGGAATACCAGGTGCTTTAAGCTTTTTGGAAATTTTTCAGTAATTATATAATAATCTTGCCAAAAAAAAAAAAATAGTGTCATTGCCCGATCTCTGAATATTAGCAGGTTTGGGCCTGGTTAGTACTTGGATGGGAGACCGCCTTGGAATAGCAAGGTGCTTTAAGCTTTTTGGAAATTTTTCAGTAATTATATAATAATCTTGCCAAAAAAAAAAAAATAGTGTCATTGTCCGATCTCTGAATATTAGCAGGTTTGGGCTTGGTTAGTACTTGGATGGGAGAACGCCTTGGAATAGCAAGGTGCTTTAAGCTTTTTGGAAATTTTTCACTAAGTATATAATAATCTTGCAAAAAAAAGAGTCAATGCCCAATCTCTGAATATTAGCAGGTTTGGGCCTGGTTAGTACTTGGATGGGAGACCGCCTTGGAATAGCAAGGTACTTTAAGCTCTTTGGAAATTTTTCAGTAATTATATAATAATCTTGCCAAAAAAAAAAAAAAGAGTCAATGCCCGATCTCTGAATCTTAGCAGGTTTAGGTCTGGTTAGTACTTGGATTAGAAACCGCCTGGGAATACCAGGTGCTTTAAGCTTTTTGGAAATTTTTCAGTAATTATATAATAATCTTGCCAAAAAAAAAAAAATAGTGTCATTGCCCGATCTCTGAATCTTAGCAAGTTTAGGTCTGGTTAGTACTTGGATGAGAGACCGCCTGGGAATACCTGGTGCTTTAAGCTTTTGGGTTTTCTTTCCTACTTATATAATGTACTGGCCATTAGAATGGCTGATCTTTAAATAGCCCTCTGTTTGCAGTAACCTTCGCTTACGGCCATACCAACCTGAGGGCGCTAGAGAGCTACAGGAAGTGTTGGCTGCAGTTGGGAGAGGAAGGCTCTCCTCCATTTTGTGTTTTTCTATTTGTGGTTGTTTTGTTTGTTTTGTGAATCTGTGATTGTTTCTTTGGCATTTTTTCTTTTTTGAAAGCCACCTAACAGCAGCATATCGCTGTCTGGAGGGTGGTTGATCTTTTTTTTCTCAAAAATGGACGGATTGTATGGTAACGACTCGGAACTGGCTGGAGAGACTCGAATGGCAAATGACAATGGACTGGCAGGAGGAACACGCACGGCAAGCGACACTGGACTGGCTGGAGGAACACGCATGGCAATCGACACTGGACTGGCTGGAGGAACAAGCATGGCAAACAACACTGGACTGGCTGGAGGAACACGCATGGTAAACGACACTAGAATGGCTGGAGGAACAAGTATGGCAAACGACAATGGACTGGCTGGAGGAACACGCACGGCAAATGACACTGGACTGGAGAAGCGACAAAGAGCTGGAAATGTAAAAGATCAAGAAGCAAGGAAAAGATTTGGTGAAAGAAAATATTTAAAGGAGGCAACAGTGATCGTGAGTACAGAGAATGTGATTGGTGTGAGAGGAGAGGATATAATTAAAGCAATCTCAGAAAAAATTGGAAGTGGAAAGGTGTTGGCTGTAAGACCCAGACAAAGCAAAGAATATGAACTGACATTGGAACAGGAAGAAATGTGTGACATTTTAATCAATGGATTGACAATAAAGGGAGTGGACTGTGAAGTAAAAAAACTGCAAAATAAAGATTACGTTGTTTCCTTCATGCACCTGCCTGTCTACCTGGAGGATAAGGAAATTGTAAACAAATTGGAAGGATGGGGGGTTTCCCCCATATCTAAAATCAAAAGAAGGTGCTATCCGGACACTGACATCGAAGACGGCACAAGGTTTGTAAAGGTGAGGTTCCCCAAAGAAGTGGCATCACTCCCTTACAGCACTAAGATTGAAACAGCTGAAGGCCCCCAGTACTTTAGGGTGATGCACAGCCACCAGGTGAAGACTTGTAGGCTGTGCATGAGCCCAGAACATCTACTGAAAGAGTGCCCAGAATTCAAGTGCCATAAATGTTTGGAAAGGGGACATTTTGCACGAGACTGCAATGCTGTCAGGTGTCCGGATTGCCAAGAAATTTTAAATAAATGTGAATGCTGGATGGAGGGGGTGGTAGGTGGAAGGAAAGAACAGGTGGACAGACAGGTGCATGAAGAAAACAATGATGAAGGACATTGTGATGAAAGACATGAAGAAGACAAATTACAACCAAAGGAAACAGAGGAAGGAACAAACAACAGACAGGAAGGAGAAGGAGAAAAAGAAAAAGAAAATAACAATGAACAAATAAGAGAAGAGGACACACAAATTACACCGATGGACATATCTTCAATTCATGGACAAAAAGGAAAAGAACAAGACAAAGAAACTGATAACGAAGGAGAAATTAGTATGGAGGAGGATGAGAAGGAAAAGGCGGAGAGGGGAAAAATACGAAGAAGATCGCTAAAGGTAAAGCCAAATATAGAAAGTTCAAGAAAAAAAGTGAAATGTTTAAATAGGTTTGAGGTGTTAAAGGAATTGGAGGAGAAAGACTGAGAATGATGGGTTTTAGATATTTATTATTTTTCTTTTTAATGGTTTTAAGTGTTGTGACTTTTAATGCAAGAGGACTTTTGAACTTAAAGAAATTTGAAAATATAAAAGAAAAATGTAAAAGAGAAGACATTATTGTACTACAGGAAACAAACTGGAGAGGAAATGTAATGAATGAATATAAAAAGAGATGGGGAGGAGGGATTTTGTACAATAATGGAGATGGGAGGTTTGGGAGAGGTGTGGCTTTTTTAATGAAGGATGATGTTTTTAAAGCAAGTCAAATTTTATACAAAGATACGATGGGTAAATGTATGGTTGTAGAGACAAAACATGAAGGAAGGGAATTGATTTTAGTAAATGTACATGCACCAACGGAGGAGAAGGAAAAGAAAGAGTTTTTTTATGTTTTAAGTAGTTTTGTAAAGAAGTATAAAGAAATAATAATGATGGGGGATTTTAATACGGTTTTTAGTAAACAAGACATGGCAGATGGAATGGTTTTTAAAACTGACAAAGGGAGAAAAGAATTAAAAGCTTTAATGGCAGAAAATAATATGATAGATGTGTGGAGAGAAAGAAATGAAAAGAAAAAAGAGTTTTCAAGAAGGCAAATAGTGGGGCAGTTTGTGTGTGAAACAAGAATTGATTTTATTTTATGTACAAGAAATGTGGAGAATTTTATAGAAAATATTAAGTATGAAGAAACAAGTTTTAGCGATCACAAGTTCTTATTTTTTAAATTGGATTGGAATAAAGTGCAAAGAGGGCCAGGAATATGGGTTTTAAATACAAAAATGTTAGAAAATTAAGACTATGTATTAAAGGTTAAAGAAATTATAGAAAAAGAAAAGGAAAATGAAATGTATGAAGAAGATAAGAGAATTTGGTGGGAGAATGTAAAGTTTTTAATAAAAAAATTCTCAATTAAGTATTGTAGCATAATACGCAAATGCAAAAGATACAACGAAAAAAAAATAAAGGAATGTTTGGAAGCGGAATTGAATAAAGAAAATAAAGATATACAAAAGATAAAGGAAATGGATGAAAAACTGAAGGAAATAGAGGAAAAAGAATATGAGGGGGCGAGGTTAAGGAGCAAAGCTAAATATACTGTGGAGGGAGAAAAGTGCACAAAGTTTTTTTTTGATTTGGAAAAAAAGAGAGGGAAAGCTGAAACAATAAAACAGGTAAGAGGGAAAAATGGGGAAGTTGTAGAGGGGAATGAAAAGATTTTAGAAGAAATAAAGAATTTTTATGAAGATCTTTTTAGTGCCAGGGGTGTAGAAGAAAACGAAAAAATTGAATTGTTGAATCAAATAAAAGTAAAAGTGAGTAAGGAAGATAAAAAAGAATGCGATCAAAAAATTGGTGAAGAAGAGATTGAAAGAGCAATACAGCAGCTGAATAAACAGAAAAGTCCAGGAATAGATGGTTTGGGAAGTGAATTTTATATATGTTTTAAAGAGATTTTAACCAAGATTTTAAATGAAGTTTTTAGTGAGATTTTTGAAAAAGAAGAAGTTAATGAAAGAATGGGGATGGGGATAACAAAACTGATATATAAAAGGAAAGGAGAAAAGGTAGATTTAAAAAACTATAGGCCGATCACAATGCTTAACACAGATTTTAAGATTTTATCAAAGGTTTTAGCAAACAGGTTAAAGGAAGTAATGCCAAGTATAATCGAAACAAACCAAGCATACGGAGTAAAAGGAAGGGATATAGCGGATATAACAATGAGTATAAGAGACACAATATGGTATATGAAAGAACTAAATGAAGATGGTTACATAATTAGTCTAGATTTTGAAAAAGCATTTGATCGGGTTGAACACGAGTATTTATTTGATGTTTTAAAGAAATTTGGTTTTGGGGGAGATTTTATCAAATATATTGAGATTTTATATAAGGGCGCTTTAACGAGAATAAAGTGTAATGGGTTTTTAACAGAATGTTTTAAAATCACAAGATCGATAAGACAGGGTTGTCCGCTTTCGGCATTATTATATTCACTTGTATCGGAACCGTTAGGATTGGCCATAAAACAAAAAGAAGGAATAATTGGAATTGAAATTGAGGAAAATAATGCTGAGGGAAAGGTTTTTCAATATGCTGATGACACAACGATAATAGTAAAAGGAAAGGAGAGCATCAAAGAAGTTATGAATGTTGTAGAGGAATATTGTAAAGGATCTGGGAGTAAAGTAAATGAAGAAAAGACGGTATATATGAGATTTGGTAAAGCAATGGTTTTAAAGGATAGTTTTAATTTTAAGGAAGTGGAAGAAATTAGGATTTTAGGAATTTTAATGGGTAAAAATGAGATGAAAGTAAGAGATGAAATGTGGGTGGAACTAGTAACAGGAATAGAGAGAAGGTTAAATTTTTGGAAATTAAGAACTTTAAACTTAAAAGGGAAGGTTTTAGTATTGAATGTTTTAATGGTGTCTAAGCTATGGAATGTTTTATATGTGTCGCATATGCCAATGTGGACAGAAAAGAGGTTGAAGAAATGTTTTCTTGACTTTTTATGGGAGGGGAAGCCAGCAAGAATAGCTTTTAATACGATTTTAGGGGCGGTAGAGAAGGGGGGTTTAGGTTTAATAGATGTGGAACAGAGGAAAAATAGTTTGAGAGTGAAAGTAGTGAAGAAATACCTACAAGATGAGGACAAACCAGAGTGGAAAAAGACGATGAAATATTTTTTAAACAAATGTGGGGATCTTAACATGGGGGATGGAATTTTATGGATGAAAACGAAGAATTGGATGACAGAAAATTTACCAGAGTTTTATAGAGAAATTTTAAGTGCTTGGGGAAAATTTTTAGATAAAGTTGAGTTTGATCCACATGGGAGAGAACACATTTTAAATCAACCTCTGTTCTTAAACCAAAACATTTTAAAACAAGACAAAGGGATTTTTTTAAAGAAATGGATGGAAGTGGGGATAACAAGAGTGAGAGATGTATTGTATGAATTTAAAGAAGGTTTTTTACCGACACAATTTATTATAGATGCAATGGAGGAGGCAAAAGAGGATTACAGTGAACAAGACATAAAAAATAAATATGAAATCATTAAAAGCGCAATACCCAAAGAGTGGATTAAAAGAATAGAATGTATGGAAGAAGAGCCAAAAGAGAAATGTATTTACGTGAAATTAGGGGAAAAACTGTATGATTTTAAGGAATGTACTCTGAAAATGATTTATTGTTCTTTTAGAGATGGTGTTTTTAAAGAGCCTATTGCAAATGGATACTGGATGCAGAAATTCAAAGATTTAAAAAAAGAGTATATATGGAGAAACATGACAGGGAAGTGTGTGGAAACTAAATTGGGATGTTTGGAGTATTTTATAAGGCATAAAGTGGTTTTTACTGAGATTATTTTAAATAAAATAGGAAGGGAAGAAAATGCTCTGTGTAAAGTGTGCCAGGAAAAGGAAGAGGGGATTTTACATATGTTTTTATATTGTAGAGAACTGGAGGAGTTTTTAAGAAAATGTAAATGTTTAATTAAAGATGTGACTGAAGACCAGTGTTGGGGAGTAACTAGTTACATGTAACGGCGTTACGTAATTTAATTACAAAATTAATGTAACTGTAATTAGTTACAGTTACTAAGAAAAAATGAGTAATTAAATTACAGTTACTTATGAATTTTTAACGATTACAAAGGGGATTACATTTGAATATTTACACACATCCACATACAGATTTAACTGATTTCTTTCCCAAATTGCACTGACTATTCTGAGACATACCGCCCTAATAATTTCCGGGAAGCGGAAACACAGTCTGGTTCGTAACTCGTGCCTAACGCGGACGGAATATGCCACATTTTGGATGACTAAATCAAAAGTAGGTCAGTACACTTGAATCAAAACATGACATGGACTAGTGTCTGTGAATATTAAGCCCCAAAAATGCAATATATGACTCCTGCACGTTCTGCGTGTCTGTGGAAATCAGGCGCAGACTGGACACCGGTAGAACCGGGACAATTCCCGGTTGCCTGGCAGCCGATTTTGCCCGCTATTTTAATATCATTATTGTATAATTGCCTGCCGAATGTACTAAAGCGATCATTTGCGAATCCGCCATTTGATAATTAAATCTCTAATAAGTCATGAAGTGTTAGTCATGACTCGCGCGCTCTCCGCGCCTCCGCCAAACGGTTTGGATCAGACTCCGAGTAATCAATGCGAGAGAGAGAGAGAGAGAGAGAGAGAGAGAGAGGACTGTGGAAGCGCACAGCTGGAGCAGAGAAGCAGAACTCCTGTTCAGGGTTTCAGGTCAGTTTCATCTGTAAAGATGCTTTTTTTTTCTTTGTTTTTTTATTTAATTAATCAAGCAGCAGCACGTTGCTCATCAGTCATCACTCAAAATACTATATAAAGGACATCATTATTATCAGTTGTAATGTTACAGTAGTAATTTAGCTGAAAAACAATCAGATTTTTTTTATAGGTTTAGGGGGAGCTACGGACAGACAACAACACAACCCTTACGAAAATTAACGTTTTAATATATTTCTATAAATCCAGAGAAAATAGTTACTATTGTTTAACTATGGTAACCAAAAATTTAAAATGATTTTACAAATTTAGTTATTTAAAAATAAATACAAATCCATTTGCAAAAAACAAAAAAAACAAAAAAGGTTATTGTATATAGGCTAAAAAAAGCATGATCAATTTTTGTAAGGAAAACATGACTCGTGTACAGTATTAGGATTTTTCTATAAAGATATTGTAGTATTGTAGAGTATTGTATTGTAAAGTATAGTTTTGTTCAATCTTGAGTATTAAAGTCATGAGAGAGATGGATAACAGGGCAAAATAAAGAGACTGAAGAGAAAAATGGAAGTGAAGGTGCAGTTCAGGAGAGAACTTTTAATTATTTAGCATGTCCCCAAATTAAAGATTTAAACCTTTTTTATGTCAGGTCCATACAAAAAATAGTTTTGTCCATGAATTTGTTTGTATGAGTTTGAATTTTCCAGTCTGAATTTTTTTCCCAGTCCGCCCCTCCTGTAAATGAATGGCAAAGACATGGCTTCATTTACTACACATAGGCCTAGTGAAGCTTGCAGTGTTTTCAACCTCTGCCATCTCAATATAGGAGTACACGAGCACATAAACATAATTTCTAGAACTGTTCTGTGTCACTTCATGTGCATTTTACTTATTTTGAGAAAACTATCATCATATCATATACAAAGAGACAGCAGTTTAAAAAAAACACCAATGTTTCAGGAGTTTATTACACAGAATACGTCACATGCTTATTAGATAACTGTATTTGAGTTGATGTATATGCTTTTATTCATTATTCTTTAATTTTCACAAATTTAGAAAAGTAATCAAAATGTACTCAAAAGTAATTAGTTACATTACTTTAATAAAGTAATTGAAAAAGTTACACTACTATTACATTTTAAACAGGGTAACTTGTAATCTGTAACCTATTACATTTCCAAAGTAACCTTCCCAACACTGCTGAAGACTGGGATGAAAATGTAATGGAATGGAACAGAGTGGTGATGTTTGGTTGGGAAAAAAAGTGTCAAAACAAAAATTTTATTAATCTGTGTGTAATGCTAATGAAAAGTGCAATATGGGAGAGAAGAACTGTGGCTAAAAAGGAAATCATTGTGTTGGATGTTTGGACTGTGTTTAAAAGGAAAATCGAATTATATATTGAAAGGCTGTATGTGTATTTTAAAGGTGTAAATATGTTGGATTATTTTTATGATGTTTTTACCCCAAAAGTTTATTGTGTTTTAAATGATTCAATGTGGAAGCTGCCAGGAAGTGAAGGACATTTTTAAATTATCTATGTAAAGGAAAGATGTGTAATGTAGAGATGTGTATAGAAGAAATGCTGTATTTTCTATTGCTTGTGTTTAATCTATTGTACTTTATTTGAAATTTCTTTAATAAAAAAAAAAAAAAAAAAAAAAAAAAGGCTATGACCGATCTCGTCTGATCTCGGAAGCTAAGCAGGTTTGGGCCTGGTTAGTACTTGGATGGGAGACTGCCTGGGAATACTAGGTGCTGTAAGCTTTTGGGTTTTCTTCCCTACTTATACAATGTACTGGCGATTAGAATGGCTGATCTTTAAATAGCCCTCTCTTTGCAGCAACCTTCGCTTATGGCCATACCAACCTGGCTATGCCTGATCTCGTCTGATCTCGGAAGCTAAGCAGGCTTGGGCCTGGTTAGTGCTTGGATGGGAGACCGCCTTGGAATAGCAAGGTGCTTTAAGCTTTTTGGAAATTTTTCACTAAGTATATAATAATCTTGCAAAAAAAAAAAATAGTGTCATTGCCCAATCTCTGAATATTAGCAGGTTTGGGCCTGGTTAGTACTTGGATGGGAGACCGCCTTGGAATAGCAAGGTGCTTTAAGCTTTTTGGAAATTTTTCACTAAGTATATAATAATCTTGCAAAAAAAGAGTCAATGCCCAATCTCTGAATATAATATATATATTAATCTTGCAAAAAAAAAGAGTCAATGCCCCAATGTCTGAATATTAGCAGGATTGGGCCTGGTTAGTGCTTGGATGGGAGACCGCCTTGGAATAGCAAGGTGCTTTAAGCTTTTTGGAAATTTTTCACTAAGTATATAATGATCTTGCAAAAAAAAAAAAAAATAGTGTCATTGCCCGATCTCTGAATATTAGCAGGTTTGGGCCTGGTTAGTACTTGGATGGGAGACCGCCTTGGAATAGCAAGGTGCTTTAAGCTTTTTGGAAATTTTTCACCAAGTATATAATAATCTTGCAAAAAAAAAAAAAAAGACTCAATGCACAATCTCTGAATCTTAGCAGGTTTAGGTCTAGTTAGTACTTGGATGAGAGACCGCCTGGGAATACCAGGTGCTTTAAGCTTTTTGGAAATTTTTCAGTAATTATATAATAATCTTGCCAAAAAAAAAAAATAGTGTCATTGCCCGATCTCTGAATATTAGCAGGTTTGGGCCTGGTTAGTACTTGGATGGGAGACCGCCTTGGAATAGCAAGGTGCTTTAAGCTTTTTGGAAATTTTTCACTAAGTATATAATAATCTTGCAAAAAAAAAAAAAAAAGAGTCAATGCCCGATCTCTGAATCTTAGCAGGTTTAGGTCTGGTTAGTACTTGGATGAGAGACCGCCTGGGAATACCAGGTGCTTTAAGCTTCTTGGAAATTTTTCACTAAGTATATAATAATCTTGCAAAAAAAAAAGAAAAAATTGTCAATGCCCGATCTCTGAATCTTAGCAGGTTTAGGTCTGGTTAGTACTTAGATGAGAGACCGCCTGGGAATACCAGGTGCTTTAAGCTTTTGGGTTTTCTTTCCTACTTATATAATGTACTGGCCATTAGGATGACTGATCTTTAAATAGCCCTCTCTTTGCAGCAACCTTCGCTTACGGCCATACCAACCTGGCTATGCCCGATCTCGTCTGATCTCGGAAGCTAAGCAGGTTTGGGCCTGGTTAGTACTTGGATGGGAGACCGCCTGGGAATACTAGGTGCTGTAAGCTTTTGGGTTTTCTTCCCTACTTATACAAAGTACTGGCGATTAGAATGGCTGATCTTTAAATAGCCCTCTCTTTGCAGCAACCTTCGCTTATGGCCATACCAACCTGGCTATGCCTGATCTCGTCTGATCTCGGAAGCTAAGCAGGCTTGGGCATGGTTAGTACTTGGATGGGAGACCGCCTGGGAGTACCACGTGCTGTAAGCTTTTTGGAAATTTTTCACTAAGTATATAATAATCTTGCAAAAAAAAAAAAAAAAAAAAAAAAGAGTCAAAGCCCGATCTCTGAATCTTAGCAGGTTTAGGTCTGGTTAGTACTTGGATGAGAGACCGCCTGGGAATACCAGGTGCTTTAAGCTTTTTGGAAATTTTTCAGTAATTATATAATAATCTTGCCAAAAAAAAAAATAGTGTCATTGTCCGATCTCTGAATATTAGCAGGTTTAGGCCTGGTTAGTACTTGGATGGGAGACCGCCTTGGAATAGCAAGGTGCTTTAAGCTTTTTGGAAATTTTTCACTAAGTATATAATAATCTTGCAAAAAAAAAAAATTGTCAATGCCCGATCTCTGAATCTTAGCAGGTTTAGGTCTGGTTAGTACTTAGATGAGAGACCGCCTGGGAATACCAGGTGCTTTAAGCTTTTGGGTTTTCTTTCCTACTTATATAATGTACTGGACATTAGAATGACTGATCTTTAAATAGCCCTCTCTTTGCAGCAACCTTCGCTTACGGCCATACCAACCTGGCTATGCCCGATCTCGTCTGATCTCGGAAGCTAAGCAGGTTTGGGCCTGGTTAGTACTTGGATGGGAGACCGCCTGGGAATACTAGGTGCTGTAAGCTTTTGGGTTTTCTTCCCTACTTATACAATGTACTGGCGATTAGAATGGCTGATCTTTAAATAGCCCTCTCTTTGCAGCAACCTTCGCTTATGGCCATACCAACCTGGCTATACCTGATCTCGTCTGATCTCGGAAGCTAAGCAGGCTTGGGCATGGTTAGTACTTGGATGGGAGACCGCCTGGGAGTACCAGGTGCTGTAAGCTTTTTGGAAATTTTTCACTAAGTATATAATAATCTTGCAAAAAAAAAAAAAAAAAAAAAAAAAGAGTCAATGCCCGATCTCTGAATCTTAGCAGGTTTAGGTCTGGTTAGTACTTGGATGAGAGACCGCCTGGGAATACCAGGTGCTTTAAGCTTTTTGGAAATTTTTCAGTAATTATATAATAATCTTGCCAAAAAAAAAAATAGTGTCATTGTCCGATCTCTGAATATTAGCAGGTTTAGGCCTGGTTAGTACTTGGATGGGAGACCGCCTTGGAATAGCAAGGTGCTTTAAGCTTTTTGGAAATTTTTCACTAAGTATATAATAATCTTGCAAAAAAAAAAAATTGTCAATGCCCGATCTCTGAATCTTAGCAGGTTTAGGTCTGGTTAGTACTTAGATGAGAGACCGCCTGGGAATACCAGGTGCTTTAAGCTTTTGGGTTTTCTTTCCTACTTATATAATGTACTGGACATTAGAATGACTGATCTTTAAATAGCCCTCTCTTTGCAGCAACCTTCGCTTACGGCCATACCAACCTGGCTATGCCCGATCTCGTCTGATCTCGGAAGCTAAGCAGGTTTGGGCCTGGTTAGTACTTGGATGGGAGACCGCCTGGGAATACTAGGTGCTGTAAGCTTTTGGGTTTTCTTCCCTACTTATACAATGTACTGGCGATTAGAATGGCTGATCTTTAAATAGCCCTCTCTTTGCAGCAACCTTCGCTTATGGCCATACCAACCTGGCTATACCTGATCTCGTCTGATCTCGGAAGCTAAGCAGGCTTGGGCCTGGTTAGTACTTGGATGGGAGACCGCCTGGGAGTACCAGGTGCTGTAAGCTTTTTGGAAATTTTTCACTAAGTATTTAATAATTTTGCAAAAAAATAAAAAAAATAGAGTCAATGCCCGATCTCTCAATATTAGCAGGTTTGGGCCTGGTTAGTGCTTGGATGGGAGACCGCCTTGGAATAGCAAGGTGCTTTAAGCTTTTTGGAAATTTTTCACTAAGTATATAATAATCTTGCAAAAAAAAAAAAAATAGTGTCTTTGCCCAATCTCTGAATATTAGCAGGTTTGGGCCTGGTTAGTACTTGGATGGGAGACCGCCTTGGAATAGCAAGGTGCTTTAAGCTTTTTGGAAATTTTTCACTAAGTATATAATAATCTTGCAATAAAAGAGTCAATGCCCAATCTCTGAATATAATATATATAATAATCTTGCAAAAAATAAGAGTCAATGCCCCAATCTCTAAATATTAGCAGGTTTGGGCCTGGTTAGTGCTTGGATGGGAGACCGCCTTGGAATAGCAAGGTGCTTTAAGCTTTTTGGAAATTTTTCACTAAGTATATAATAATCTTGCAAAAAAAAAAAAAAAATAGTGTCATTGCCCGATCTCTGAATATTAGCAGGTTTGGACCTGGTTAGTACTTGGAAGAGAGACCGCCTTGGAATAGCAAGGTGCTTTAAGCTTTTTGGAAATTTTTCACTAAGTATTTAATAATCTTGCAGAAAAAAAACTCAATGCCCGATCTCTGAATCTTAGCAGGTTTAGGTCTGGTTAGTACTTGGATGAGAGACCTCCTGGGAATACCAGGTGCTTTAAGCTTTTTGGAAATTTTTCAGTAATTATATAATAATCTTGCCAAAAAAAAAAATAGTGTCATTGTCCGATCTCTGAATATTAGCAGGTTTAGGCCTGGTTAGTACTTGGATGGGAGACCGCCTTGGAATAGCAAGGTGCTTTAAGCTTTTTGGAAATTTTTCACTAAGTATATAATAATCTTGCAAAAAAAAAAAAAAAATTGTCAATGCCGATCTCTGAATCTTAGCAGGTTTAGGTCTGGTTAGTACTTAGATGAGAGACCGCCTGGGAATACCAGGTGCTTTAAGCTTTTGGGTTTCTTTCCTACTTATATAATGTACTGGACATTAGAATGACTGATCTTTAAATAGCCCTCTCTTTGCAGCAACCTTCGCTTATGGCCATACCAACCTGGCTATGACCGATCTCGTCTGATCTCGGAAGCTAAGCAGGTTTGGGCCTGGTTAGTACTTGGATGGGAGACTGCCTGGGAATACTAGGTGCTGTAAGCTTTTGGGTTTTCTTCCCTACTTATACAATGTACTGGCGATTAGAATGGCTGATCTTTAAATAGCCCTCTCTTTGCAGCAACCTTCGCTTATGGCCATACCAACCTGGCTATGCCTGATCTCGTCTGATCTCGGAAGCTAAGCAGGCTTGGGCCTGGTTAGTGCTTGGATGGGAGACCGCCTTGGAATAGCAAGGTGCTTTAAGCTTTTTGGAAATTTTTCACTAAGTATATAATAATCTTGCAAAAAAAAAAAATAGTGTCATTGCCCAATCTCTGAATATTAGCAGGTTTGGGCCTGGTTAGTACTTGGATGGGAGACCGCCTTGGAATAGCAAGGTGCTTTAAGCTTTTTGGAAATTTTTCACTAAGTATATAATAATCTTGCAAAAAAAGAGTCAATGCCCAATCTCTGAATATAATATATATAATAATCTTGCAAAAAAAAAGAGTCAATGCCCCAATGTCTGAATATTAGCAGGATTGGGCCTGGTTAGTGCTTGGATGGGAGACCGCCTTGGAATAGCAAGGTGCTTTAAGCTTTTTGGAAATTTTTCACTAAGTATATAATGATCTTGCAAAAAAAAAAAAAAATAGTGTCATTGCCCGATCTCTGAATATTAGCAGGTTTGGGCCTGGTTAGTACTTGGATGGGAGACCGCCTTGGAATAGCAAGGTGCTTTAAGCTTTTTGGAAATTTTTCACCAAGTATATAATAATCTTGCAAAAAAAAAAAAAAGACTCAATGCACAATCTCTGAATCTTAGCAGGTTTAGGTCTAGTTAGTACTTGGATGAGAGACCGCCTGGGAATACCAGGTGCTTTAAGCTTTTTGGAAATTTTTCAGTAATTATATAATAATCTTGCCAAAAAAAAATAGTGTCATTGCCCGATCTCTGAATATTAGCTGGTTTGGGCCTGGTTAGTACTTGGATGGGAGACCGCCTTGGAATAGCAAGGTGCTTTAAGCTTTTTGGAAATTTTTCAGTAAGTATATAATAATCTTGCAAAAAAAAAAAAAAAAAAAGAGTCAATGCCCGATCTCTGAATCTTAGCAGGTTTAGGTCTGGTTAGTACTTGGATGAGAGACCGCCTGGGAATACCAGGTGCTTTAAGCTTTTTGGAAATTTTTCAGTAATTATATAATAATCTTGCCAAAAAAAAGAGTCAATGCCCAATCTCTGAATATAATATATATAATAATCTTGCAAAAAAAAAGAGTCAATGCCCCAATGTCTGAATATTAGCAGGATTGGGCCTGGTTAGTGTTTGGATGGGAGTCCGCCTTGGAATAGCAAGGTGCTTTAAGCTTTTTGGAAATTTTTCACTAAGTATATAATGATCTTGCAAAAAAAAAAAAAATAGTGTCATTGCCCGATCTCTGAATATTAGCAGGTTTGGGCCTGGTTAGTACTTGGATGGGAGACCGCCTTGGAATAGCAAGGTGCTTTAAGCTTTTTGGAAATTTTTCACCAAGTATATAATAATCTTGCAAAAAAAAAAAAAAGACTCAATGCACAATCTCTGAATCTTAGCAGGTTTAGGTCTAGTTAGTACTTGGATGAGAGACCGCCTGGGAATACCAGGTGCTTTAAGCTTTTTGGAAATTTTTCAGTAATTATATAATAATCTTGCCAAAAAAAAATAGTGTCATTGCCCGATCTCTGAATATTAGCTGGTTTGGGCCTGGTTAGTACTTGGATGGGAGACCGCCTTGGAATAGCAAGGTGCTTTAAGCTTTTTGGAAATTTTTCAGTAAGTATATAATAATCTTGCAAAAAAAAAAAAAAAAAAAAAGAGTCAATGCCCGATCTCTGAATCTTAGCAGGTTTAGGTCTGGTTAGTACTTGGATGAGAGACCGCCTGGGAATACCAGGTGCTTTAAGCTATTTGGAAATTTTTCAGTAATTATATAATAATCTTGCCAAAAAAAAAAAATAGTGTCATTGCCCGATCTCTGAATATTAGCAGGTTTGGGCCTGGTTAGTACTTGGATGGGAGACCGCCTTGGAATAGCAAGGTGCTTTAAGCTTTTTGGAAATTTTTCACTAAGTATATAATAATCTTGCAAAAAAAAAAAAAAAAGAGTCAATGCCCGATCTCTGAATCTTAGCAGGTTTAGGTCTGGTTAGTACTTGGATGAGAGACCGCCTGGGAATACCAGGTGCTTTAAGCTTTTTGGAAATTTTTCACTAAGTATATAATAATCTTGCAAAAAAAAAAGAAAAAATTGTCAATGCCCGATCTCTGAATCTTAGCAGGTTTAGGTCTGGTTAGTACTTAGATGAGAGACCGCCTGGGAATACCAGGTGCTTTAAGCTTTTGGGTTTTCTTTCCTACTTATATAATGTACTGGCCATTAGGATGACTGATCTTTAAATAGCCCTCTCTTTGCAGCAACCTTCGCTTACGGCCATACCAACCTGGCTATGCCCGATCTCGTCTGATTTTGGAAGCTAAGCAGGTTTGGGCCTGGTTAGTACTTGGATGGGAGACCGCCTGGGAATACTAGGTGCTGTAAGCTTTTGGGTTTTCTTCCCTACTTATACAATGTACTGGCGATTAGAATGGCTGATCTTTAAATAGCCCTCTCTTTGCAGCAACCTTCGCTTATGGCCATACCAACCTGGCTATGCCTGATCTCGTCTGATCTCGGAAGCTAAGCAGGCTTGGGCATGGTTAGTACTTGGATGGGAGACCGCCTGGGAGTACCAGGTGCTGTAAGCTTTTTGGAAATTTTTCACTAAGTATATAATAATCTTGCAAAAAAAAAAAAAAAAAAGAGTCAATGCCCGATCTCTGAATCTTAGCAGGTTTAGGTCTGGTTAGTACTTGGATGAGAGACCGCCTGGGAATACCAGGTGCTTTAAGCTTTTTGGAAATTTTTCAGTAATTATATAATAATCTTGCCAAAAAAAAAAATAGTGTCATTGTCCGATCTCTGAATATTAGCAGGTTTAGGCCTGGTTAGTACTTGGATGGGAGACCGCCTTGGAATAGCAAGGTGCTTTAAGCTTTTTGGAAATTTTTCACTAAGTATATAATAATCTTGCAAAAAAAAAAAATTGTCAATGCCCGATCTCTGAATCTTAGCAGGTTTAGGTCTGGTTAGTACTTAGATGAGAGACCGCCTGGGAATACCAGGTGCTTTAAGCTTTTGGGTTTTCTTTCCTACTTATATAATGTACTGGACATTAGGATGACTGATCTTTAAATAGCCCTCTCTTTGCAGCAACCTTCGCTTACGGCCATACCAAACTGGCTATGCCCGATCTCGTCTGATCTCGGAAGCTAAGCAGGTTTGGGCCTGGTTAGTACTTGGATGGGAGACCGCCTGGGAATACTAGGTGCTGTAAGCTTTTGGGTTTTCTTCCCTACTTATACAATGTACTGGCGATTAGAATGGCTGATCTTTAAATAGCCCTCTCTTTGCAGCAACCTTCGCTTATGGCCATACCAACCTGGCTATACCTGATCTCGTCTGATCTCGGAAGCTAAGCAGGCTTGGGCCTGGTTAGTACTTGGATGGGAGACTGCCTGGGAGTACCAGGTGCTGTAAGCTTTTTGGAAATTTTTCACTAAGTATATAATAATCTTGCAAAAAAAAAATAAAATAAAAAAAAAGAGTCAATGCCCGATCTCTGAATCTTAGCAGGTTTAGGTCTGGTTAGTACTTGGATGAGAGACCGCCTGGGAGTACCAGGTGCTGTAAGCTTTTTGGAAATTTTTCACTAAGTATATAATAATCTTGCAAAAAAAGAGTCAATGCCCAATCTCTGAATATAATATATATATTAATCTTGCAAAAAAAAAGAGTCAATGCCCCAATGTCTGAATATTAGCAGGATTGGGCCTGGTTAGTGCTTGGATGGGAGACCGCCTTGGAATAGCAAGGTGCTTTAAGCTTTTTGGAAATTTTTCACTAAGTATATAATGATCTTGCAAAAAAAAAAAAAAATAGTGTCATTGCCCGATCTCTGAATATTAGCAGGTTTGGGCCTGGTTAGTACTTGGATGGGAGACCGCCTTGGAATAGCAAGGTGCTTTAAGCTTTTTGGAAATTTTTCACCAAGTATATAATAATCTTGCAAAAAAAAAAAAAAAGACTCAATGCACAATCTCTGAATCTTAGCAGGTTTAGGTCTAGTTAGTACTTGGATGAGAGACCGCCTGGGAATACCAGGTGCTTTAAGCTTTTTGGAAATTTTTCAGTAATTATATAATAATCTTGCCAAAAAAAAAAAATAGTGTCATTGCCCGATCTCTGAATATTAGCAGGTTTGGGCCTGGTTAGTACTTGGATGGGAGACCGCCTTGGAATAGCAAGGTGCTTTAAGCTTTTTGGAAATTTTTCACTAAGTATATAATAATCTTGCAAAAAAAAAAAAAAAAGAGTCAATGCCCGATCTCTGAATCTTAGCAGGTTTAGGTCTGGTTAGTACTTGGATGAGATACCGCCTGGGAATACCAGGTGCTTTAAGCTTCTTGGAAATTTTTCACTAAGTATATAATAATCTTGCAAAAAAAAAAGAAAAAATTGTCAATGCCCGATCTCTGAATCTTAGCAGGTTTAGGTCTGGTTAGTACTTAGATGAGAGACCGCCTGGGAATACCAGGTGCTTTAAGCTTTTGGGTTTTCTTTCCTACTTATATAATGTACTGGCCATTAGGATGACTGATCTTTAAATAGCCCTCTCTTTGCAGCAACCTTCGCTTACGGCCATACCAACCTGGCTATGCCCGATCTCGTCTGATCTCGGAAGCTAAGCAGGTTTGGGCCTGGTTAGTACTTGGATGGGAGACCGCCTGGGAATACTAGGTGCTGTAAGCTTTTGGGTTTTCTTCCCTACTTATACAAAGTACTGGCGATTAGAATGGCTGATCTTTAAATAGCCCTCTCTTTGCAGCAACCTTCGCTTATGGCCATACCAACCTGGCTATGCCTGATCTCGTCTGATCTCGGAAGCTAAGCAGGCTTGGGCATGGTTAGTACTTGGATGGGAGACCGCCTGGGAGTACCAGGTGCTGTAAGCTTTTTGGAAATTTTTCACTAAGTATATAATAATCTTGCAAAAAAAAAAAAAAAAAAGAGTCAATGCCCGATCTCTGAATCTTAGCAGGTTTAGGTCTGGTTAGTACTTGGATGAGAGACCGCCTGGGAATACCAGGTGCTTTAAGCTTTTTGGAAATTTTTCAGTAATTATATAATAATCTTGCCAAAAAAAAAAATAGTGTCATTGTCCGATCTCTGAATATTAGCAGGTTTAGGCCTGGTTAGTACTTGGATGGGAGACCGCCTTGGAATAGCAAGGTGCTTTAAGCTTTTTGGAAATTTTTCACTAAGTATATAATAATCTTGCAAAAAAAAAAATTGTCAATGCCCGATCTCTGAATCTTAGCAGGTTTAGTTCTGGTTAGTACTTAGATGAGAGACCGCCTGGGAATACCAGGTGCTTTAAGCTTTTGGGTTTTCTTTCCTACTTATATAATGTACTGGACATTAGAATGACTGATCTTTAAATAGCCCTCTCTTTGCAGCAACCTTCGCTTACGGCCATACCAACCTGGCTATGCCCGATCTCGTCTGATCTCGGAAGCTAAGCAGGTTTGGGCCTGGTTAGTACTTGGATGGGAGACCGCCTGGGAATACTAGGTGCTGTAAGCTTTTGGGTTTTCTTCCCTACTTATACAATGTACTGGCGATTAGAATGGCTGATCTTTAAATAGCCCTCTCTTTGCAGCAACCTTCGCTTATGGCCATACCAACCTGGCTATACCTGATCTCGTCTGATCTCGGAAGCTAAGCAGGCTTGGGCCTGGT
>NC_081779.1:30663163-30665663 GCF_963082965.1 Carassius carassius
GGATGAGAGACCGCCTGGGAGTACCAGGTGCTGTAAGCTTTTTGGAAATTTTTCACTAAGTATTTAATAATTTTGCAAAAAAATAAAAAAAATAGAGTCAATGCCCGATCTCTCAATATTAGCAGGTTTGGGCCTGGTTAGTGCTTGGATGGGAGACCGCCTTGGAATAGCAAGGTGCTTTAAGCTTTTTGGAAATTTTTCACTAAGTATATAATAATCTTGCAAAAAAAAAAAAATAGTGTCATTGCCCAATCTCTGAATATTAGCAGGTTTGGGCCTGGTTAGTACTTGGATGGGAGACCGCTTTGGAATAGCAAGGTGCTTTAAGCTTTTTGGAAATTTTTCACTAAGTATATAATAATCTTGCAGAAAAAAAAAAAAAGACTCAATGCCCAATCTCTGAATCTTAGCAGGTTTAGGTCTGGTTAGTACTTGGATGAGAGACCGCCTGGGAATACCAGGTGCTTTAAGCTTTTTGGAAATTTTTCAGTAATTATATAATAATCTTGCCAAAAAAAAATAGTGTCATTGCCCGATCTCTGAATATTAGCTGGTTTGGGCCTGGTTAGTACTTGGATGGGAGACCGCCTTGGAATAGCAAGGTGCTTTAAGCTTTTTGGAAATTTTTCACTAAGTATTTAATAATTTTGCAAAAAAATTAAAAAAATAGAGTCAATGCCCGATCTCTGAATCTTAGCAGGTTTAGGTCTGGTTAGTACTTGGATGAGAGACCGCCTGGGAATACCAGGTGCTTTAAGCTTTTTGGAAATTTTTCACTAAGTATATAATAATCTTGCAAAAAAAAAAAAAAAAAAAAATTGTCAATGCCCGATCTCTGAATCTTAGCAGGTTTAGGTCTGGTTAGTACTTGGATGAGAGACCGCCTGGGAATACCAGGTGCTTTAAGCTTTTTGGAAATTTTTCAGTAATTATATAATAATCTTGCTAAAAAAAAATAGTGTCATTGCCCGATCTCTGAATATTAGCAGGTTTGGGCCTGGTTAGTACTTGGATGGGAGACCGCCTTGGAATAGCAAGGTGCTTTAAGCTTTTTGGAAATTTTTCACTAAGTATATAATAATCTTGCAAAAAAAAAAAAAAATTGTCAATGCCCGATCTCTGAATCTTAGCAGGTTTAGGTCTGGTTAGTACTTAGATGAGAGACCGCCTGGGAATACCAGGTGCTTTAAGCTTTTGCGTTTTCTTTCCTACTTATATAATGTACTGGACATTAGAATGACTGATCTTTAAATAGCCCTCTCTTTGCAGCAACCTTCGCTTATGGCCATACCAACCTGGCTATGACCGATCTCGTCTGATCTCGGAAGCTAAGCAGGTTTGGGCCTGGTTAGTACTTGGATGGGAGACTGCCTGGGAATACTAGGTGCTGTAAGCTTTTGGGTTTTCTTCCCTACTTATACAATGTACTGGCGATTAGAATGGCTGATCTTTAAATAGCCCTCTCTTTGCAGCAACCTTCGCTTATGGCCATACCAACCTGGCTATGCCTGATCTCGTCTGATCTCGGAAGCTAAGCAGGCTTGGGCCTGGTTAGTGCTTGGATGGGAGACCGCCTTGGAATAGCAAGGTGCTTTAAGCTTTTTGGAAATTTTTCACTAAGTATATAATAATCTTGCAAAAAAAAAAAATAGTGTCATTGCCCAATCTCTGAATATTAGCAGGTTTGGGCCTGGTTAGTACTTGGATGGGAGACCGCCTTGGAATAGCAAGGTGCTTTAAGCTTTTTGGAAATTTTTCACTAAGTATATAATAATCTTGCAAAAAAAGAGTCAATGCCCAATCTCTGAATATAATATATATAATAATCTTGCAAAAAAAAAGAGTCAATGCCCCAATGTCTGAATATTAGCAGGATTGGGCCTGGTTAGTGCTTGGATGGGAGACCGCCTTGGAATAGCAAGGTGCTTTAAGCTTTTTGGAAATTTTTCACTAAGTATATAATGATCTTGCAAAAAAAAAAAAAATAGTGTCATTGCCCGATCTCTGAATATTAGCAGGTTTGGGCCTGGTTAGTACTTGGATGGGAGACCGCCTTGGAATAGCAAGGTGCTTTAAGCTTTTTGGAAATTTTTCACCAAGTATATAATAATCTTGCAAAAAAAAAAAAAAGACTCAATGCACAATCTCTGAATCTTAGCAGGTTTAGGTCTAGTTAGTACTTGGATGAGAGACCGCCTGGGAATACCAGGTGCTTTAAGCTTTTTGGAAATTTTTCAGTAATTATATAATAATCTTGCCAAAAAAAAATAGTGTCATTGCCCGATCTCTGAATATTAGCTGGTTTGGGCCTGGTTAGTACTTGGATGGGAGACCGCCTTGGAATAGCAAGGTGCTTTAAGCTTTTTGGAAATTTTTCAGTAAGTATATAATAATCTTGCAAAAAAAAAAAAAAAAAAAGAGTCAATGCCCGATCTCTGAATCTTAGCAGGTTTAGGTCTGGTTAGTACTTGGATGAGAGACCGCCTGGGAATACCAGGTG
>NC_081779.1:30668163-30670663 GCF_963082965.1 Carassius carassius
AAATTTTTCAGTAATTATATAATAATCTTGCTAAAAAAAAATAGTGTCATTGCCCGATCTCTGAATATTAGCAGGTTTGGGCCTGGTTAGTACTTGGATGGGAGACCGCCTTGGAATAGCAAGGTGCTTTAAGCTTTTTGGAAATTTTTCACTAAGTATATAATAATCTTGCAAAAAAAAAAAAAAATTGTCAATGCCCGATCTCTGAATCTTAGCAGGTTTAGGTCTGGTTAGTACTTAGATGAGAGACCGCCTGGGAATACCAGGTGCTTTAAGCTTTTGCGTTTTCTTTCCTACTTATATAATGTACTGGACATTAGAATGACTGATCTTTAAATAGCCCTCTCTTTGCAGCAACCTTCGCTTATGGCCATACCAACCTGGCTATGACCGATCTCGTCTGATCTCGGAAGCTAAGCAGGTTTGGGCCTGGTTAGTACTTGGATGGGAGACTGCCTGGGAATACTAGGTGCTGTAAGCTTTTGGGTTTTCTTCCCTACTTATACAATGTACTGGCGATTAGAATGGCTGATCTTTAAATAGCCCTCTCTTTGCAGCAACCTTCGCTTATGGCCATACCAACCTGGCTATGCCTGATCTCGTCTGATCTCGGAAGCTAAGCAGGCTTGGGCCTGGTTAGTGCTTGGATGGGAGACCGCCTTGGAATAGCAAGGTGCTTTAAGCTTTTTGGAAATTTTTCACTAAGTATATAATAATCTTGCAAAAAAAAAAAATAGTGTCATTGCCCAATCTCTGAATATTAGCAGGTTTGGGCCTGGTTAGTACTTGGATGGGAGACCGCCTTGGAATAGCAAGGTGCTTTAAGCTTTTTGGAAATTTTTCACTAAGTATATAATAATCTTGCAAAAAAAGAGTCAATGCCCAATCTCTGAATATAATATATATAATAATCTTGCAAAAAAAAAGAGTCAATGCCCCAATGTCTGAATATTAGCAGGATTGGGCCTGGTTAGTGCTTGGATGGGAGACCGCCTTGGAATAGCAAGGTGCTTTAAGCTTTTTGGAAATTTTTCACTAAGTATATAATGATCTTGCAAAAAAAAAAAAAATAGTGTCATTGCCCGATCTCTGAATATTAGCAGGTTTGGGCCTGGTTAGTACTTGGATGGGAGACCGCCTTGGAATAGCAAGGTGCTTTAAGCTTTTTGGAAATTTTTCACCAAGTATATAATAATCTTGCAAAAAAAAAAAAAAGACTCAATGCACAATCTCTGAATCTTAGCAGGTTTAGGTCTAGTTAGTACTTGGATGAGAGACCGCCTGGGAATACCAGGTGCTTTAAGCTTTTTGGAAATTTTTCAGTAATTATATAATAATCTTGCCAAAAAAAAATAGTGTCATTGCCCGATCTCTGAATATTAGCTGGTTTGGGCCTGGTTAGTACTTGGATGGGAGACCGCCTTGGAATAGCAAGGTGCTTTAAGCTTTTTGGAAATTTTTCAGTAAGTATATAATAATCTTGCAAAAAAAAAAAAAAAAAAAGAGTCAATGCCCGATCTCTGAATCTTAGCAGGTTTAGGTCTGGTTAGTACTTGGATGAGAGACCGCCTGGGAATACCAGGTGCTTTAAGCTTTTTGGAAACTTTTCAGTAATTATATAATAATCTTGCCAAAAAAAAGAGTCAATGCCCAATCTCTGAATATAATATATATAATAATCTTGCAAAAAAAAAGAGTCAATGCCCCAATGTCTGAATATTAGCAGGATTGGGCCTGGTTAGTGTTTGGATGGGAGACCGCCTTGGAATAGCAAGGTGCTTTAAGCTTTTTGGAAATTTTTCACTAAGTATATAATGATCTTGCAAAAAAAAAAAAAATAGTGTCATTGCCCGATCTCTGAATATTAGCAGGTTTGGGCCTGGTTAGTACTTGGATGGGAGACCGCCTTGGAATAGCAAGGTGCTTTAAGCTTTTTGGAAATTTTTCACCAAGTATATAATAATCTTGCAAAAAAAAAAAAAAGACTCAATGCACAATCTCTGAATCTTAGCAGGTTTAGGTCTAGTTAGTACTTGGATGAGAGACCGCCTGGGAATACCAGGTGCTTTAAGCTTTTTGGAAATTTTTCAGTAATTATATAATAATCTTGCCAAAAAAAAATAGTGTCATTGCCCGATCTCTGAATATTAGTTGGTTTGGGCCTGGTTAGTACTTGGATGGGAGACCGCCTTGGAATAGCAAGGTGCTTTAAGCTTTTTGGAAATTTTTCAGTAAGTATATAATAATCTTGCAAAAAAAAAAAAAAAAGAGTCATTGCCCGATCTCTGAATCTTAGCAGGTTTGGGCCTGGTTAGTACTTGGATGGGAGACTGCCTTGGAATAGCAAGGTGCTTTAAGCTTTTTGGAAATTTTTCACGAAGTATATAATAATCTTGCAAAAAAAAAAAAAAAAGAGTCAATGCCCGATCTCTGAATCTTAGCAGGTTTAGGTCTGGTTAGTACTTGGATGAGAGACCGCCTGGGAATACCAGGTGCTTTA